>NC_134402.1:156531855-156832022 GCF_038048845.1 Mixophyes fleayi
CCTAAACACCAGTCTCTGCTAAACCTGGTAACCTGCATTTGCACTTCCCCATTTGTGCCTGGCATCCAGTGTCTGTGGTTTTCACACTGGGAACCCTAACAATATGAACAATAACATGCAACTGTTTTGTATGCTTTTTTTTTTCTTTTTAAGTAAATTTCTCTCATTTTGTGGCTAACTTTGCATCAGACTTTCTGTGAAAACAGTAGACAACTCAGTGTTACTTAGGGTGGATGTATGAAGGGAGTACATCTAATGACAACTAGGTACTTACCATCTTGGCTCTTTCAAGTCATTATTTCCATAAATGACACTTAAAAAACTTGAAAGGTATCATGTATAATACTATAATTTTTGTTAAGTGTTTGTTTTTATGGAGAGTGCTTTAAGATGTGTCATGCTGTACTTTTTTCTCTAATACTTCCAAGTAATGGTTGACTGGTAGAGAATTTTCTTACAGAATTCTAATAAAAATGAAGTGATGAGGTCCGATAATTATATTCAATTGTCTACATGTGCAGCTATAGTCCCAGAATGATGCATGTTTCTCAGAGAGAATATGAAGCGTTTCCATATCTTGGGTTAAGGCCAGAATTCCGAGTTTTTCTTTGACTATCGCCATGTTATTCATGTTGCTTGAAAAAAAAGTGTTCAAACAGACAATTTTTTACTTACAATAGAGTCTGGCCTTTTACATTATGTATGACTTTTATTTCTTGAATTGGAAACTGTCTTGGTATTTCTTTGTAAGGTTATAGATGATGGAGAACTAGCAGACATGGCACTGTCTGATATTGTATTATTGGTTTAATTTAGCTTATAATAAATTACTCTTTCATTCACAGTACAAGTGTTTGGGGAGTGGAGTGGAATTTTTTATGGAGGGAGTTGTACTTCTCAGATATGGCTTATGGGACAGCTAGTTCCTATTAATGTTTTATAAATAAAATATGTTTTCATATTTCACAGATATGCAGTGTTAAGAATAAGCGTTGACAACTGTCTTTTTTGTTTTGTATGCATATATGGGCATTTATATTGCCACACAGCTGGTACCATATATAATATGGGATATACCAAGCACAGACTTGTTTTTTCTCTGGCTTTGTTGCAAAATATTGCCTTATTGTCATAGCAGCTGTCATCAAGCCTATTTAAGGCACATTTGGGTGTGGCTCATCAATCAGCCCTTGCTAGATTTAAACCCCTATACCTGGGAGGTGAGTGCATCTGATTTTAACTGCATTTTAATTGTGTTTAAAGCATATAGGTTAATGTAAGACCTGCATATGATGAGGTGCCCTTGATGCTGCGATGCAGTCTTAAATGTTTTGATCAAAATATGAACTAATACCTCATGTGTTCAGTTTTTCTAGATACACACAGATATGCAATGTTAGGGATAAACACTGACAACTGTCTTTTTTGTTTTTTATCTTTTATATATGCCTGCTGAATGACAGCTCCATGTGGTAGTGTTTCCTTTTCATCATCAAAGCTTGATGCAACTTTGCCAACAGTTTATGAAAATAGGCTGTTTATAGCAGGATGTCATAACATTCTGTAAAGCTATTTTACCATGCATTGAGCACATTGACAAATGTTTACCACCACTTACATTTTTATAAGGTCTAAATAAGTTGGAGGAGAATGATAGTGCATGATTATAATCTTTATTACCAAAAGTACAAGCATTGATTATTTTCTTCTACAATTTTCCTAGGCAATGTTGCCAATGCCAGATGTAGGCTTATCATTTGGTGATACATTTTCATCTTCATCCATCTGACCATCTTTGAGAATTGGATGAGGATGAGCATACGTATTCATCCACATCATCCCTCTGAAGATGACTTTCACATCTCGGTACTACTGTCATATCATACTTATACTCAAACTGCAAATACTCAGTGGTACTTAATTGCAATTTCAGATTTGGTTTCAACACTGCTAAGGTCTGGCATATTGTGCTCAAAGGTATGAATAAATTAAGAACGCTTTCACAATTTGATAAAGGGGATGATGGAAATTCATAAGTTTTATTTTTAGCAAAACTGCCAACAGGGGCTAGCAAGCCATAACTTTAGGTGTTTGACATACATCTACAAAACTGACAAAATAAAAATGGACAGACTGACTAGCGATAGTGACAAGTACTGAAACAGAGGATTACTAGTGTGTTGTAAAGAAATTCTCTACTTGAGATGCCAGTGCGTATTTTTTGCACTAGTCTAGTGTTTCCCAAACCCAGTCATCAGGTCCATCAAACAGTGCAGTGCATAAACTAACAGTCAATGTGTTTTAAACAATATATCAGTTGGGATGACAAAGTATTTCCTGGGTATTTGTACAATTAGATAACAAATGACATTGCCAATAATTAATGTATTGCCTTAAAAGAATCTCCGCTTATCTGCTGAATGTAATACACACTCATATCAGCCTCTAATAGCTCTTGTTTATCGTGAAAATATTGTACTGAAATTCATTCAATTCTAAAAAGTAAAAAAAAAAATCTATATTTTAGTTTTAGTGAATATTATAGTTTAGCTAGTTTAGTAAAGTGTTCTGATTTGACATCATAATATTGGTAGAACTATCCAATTATATTTTGGATTAATCTTCTATGATTGCAATAATTGTAAAAGTAAAAGTAACCATGAGAAGACTTTGGTATTCTAGGAAATAGAAATATCTATTTATCACCACAAAACATATAATACACATATATAAGAGATGACCAGTTTGGATTCCTTGAAATCCAACGTTGGGGATCTGAGTGAAACTGAGTCGTGACTTGGTTTCTCCCGCCAAACTCGGATGTCAAACGAAGGTGAAACATCATTTCTGTGGGTTTTTTTTGTGCAAAACTCTTGCGAGTTTATACCACCCTCGTTCTCTTAAGTGCCATTTTAGAACAGACAGCGTAAAGGGAGGAGGTTAGCTGCAGTGCTCTGCTCATAAAATGGCATCCAGGGTGAACCAGGTACATAGGAAAGAATCCTGTTATTATTGTAAAACACTTCTGTAAAGAATAGTCAGCTACAATAGTTTGCCAATCAATTGTTTTTAATTTCAATCTTATATATAGTTTGCACAGACTAGTGGCTACTTGTTGCTATTAACGCATTGCATATACATAGTAGTACTAGACAGTACATACAGACTGAGTTAGATAGATATCAATCTGAACTAACTAGTATATTCTTTGAGAAAAAGAGTGCTTTTGCTATCAGACTATTAGCAGCAGAATCCAAAAAACAAATAGATTTCTTTCTTTTAAAATTGAAAGTTTTTAGAATTTTGAAAAAACTGAGTGCTTGCGTGTAAGATTCAGCAGCAGTTTCACACCCCAAAAAAGGCTATATATTCTTATATTGTATTCTTTTTTTTTTCTGTTTTTCAATACTTTTGGATCATTTAGTGAAATGTATATTTAAAGAAGGCTGTTTGTGAGGGTCAGCACGAAGCAGCACACCCTAAAAAAACCTCTATATATTCTAATCTTTTCCTCTTTTTCAATCTATTCAATTCTATCCAATTTGCTGTCGTTTTATAAATAAATGAGGGTGCTGAGCACTCATACTACAAAAAGTCAAAGATTAGGTACACAATATATTGCCAAAGTATTCATTGGTTGACAAGAGCATGGCTTTCAATACCTTGGTTTATTTATATGCTCTGTGCCATAATGCTGTCCTTCTGAATCAAACTAGGGGACTCGTATATATTTATGGGGAGAGAGGAAAAATCATTCAACTGGGGTAAGCTTCGTCCAACCCCGGGGTAAAGGGGACTGCCCGAGACTTGCAGCAAAGGTGGTCCGCATGACCCATGTTTATAAATATGAAATGTTTATAAATGATATTTATACTTTCTATTAGTGATATGTAAGACAGTTCAGATAGGCCAAATAGTGGCCCTTCCCACTCATGTATAATACTTAAATTGTTCCAGATTTGGTTGCCCAAAACATGTCTTGACAATGCAATTGACAGTCCACATTCTGAGAAATTGACAGGACAGATTTTGGACCTGACAAAGAATACAGGTATAGACGGAGATCAGATGGATGATAAGTTATGCTATGTGATGGAGTTAGAGAACCATAAAGTATGGATAATTATTTCTAAAATTGAATTTTAAAAAGCAAATGCACGATTTACAAAATCCTTCACTAAGACAACAGTGGACAGGGTCGCCGAGAGGTGGGGGTGGGGGGGTGGGAAGGGGTACTAATTACCCCGGCCCAGGCCTCACTGCCGACTGTTTTTTTTCAACTTATTTTCTTCCTTCTGGGGCGGGATGGGAGGTGGATGCATTTTTTAATATTTTGCTAGTAGAATTTTTTTTAATTGATAATCCAATAAAGTTGTATTTAACAGAATGAAATAAAGATTAGGAATTTTGATATGCTATTATCCATTTGAGTGCCCCATATAATCATCTCTCTCTCTCCTTTCACTTTTGTACTAAATGAAGATGACAATTGGTCAGATTGTGCACGAGTCATGCCAAGCCATCTTGAGGTACCTGAACAACAAAGTAATTGTGAGGATCTGCTACAATACTGGCTACAGATGACAGATGTCAGGGCACTGTTAACACCATACTTGCCAACTCTCCTGGAATGTCTGGGAAACTCTCTCCCGGATTCCGGCTGGTTCTCCCGGACTCCTGGGAGTGTATGGCAATATCCCGCTTCCTAGTGAAGTGGGCAGAATTAGGCCCAAAATGCTGCGATTCGCATTTGGCCCCACCCCCCGCTGTAAAATGCCGCGTTTGCATCACTACGTCATGGGGGCGGGTCCACCTACTCCCGGCAGCTCTCGGACACCAACTAAAAGAATTTGGCAAGTATGGTTAACACTAACCACTGAAACACTTTTGTGTAACACTGCAGACTCAGTTCTTCTGCTAAAGGTCAAGACAATCTGGACTAATAGACCATTGCTGCAGCATTACATAATAAAAGCATTCTGGGTGATACAACAATTTTATACAACATTCATAGCTCTTCTACCTTCTTTGACCCATCAAATTCAGCTTCTACTTTCTCCAACCAAGCCAAGTGGTTCCCTCCTATGAGCAATTAGCACTGTGACACTAATACTAAAGCCTATGGAGGATAAATGAAGAGCTATCAGTGATGGAGTTTTAAAAACAACACACTTCCCAAATTGCTCTGGTGCTTTGGGTAGCAAGTACATCCAGATATTGCTGCTGCCTAGAAGTATTTGAAAGTTTTACAAATGCAAGAAATTGTTTTTGCCTGTTCTAATGGCAATTGCTCTTCGCTCATATAACTGGATTGTCAAAGGATTTAAAGCCTATAGCTACTTAGGCAATTCTAAAAGATTTAAGACCTCACTAGTGGGTTGCAAAATATTGTCAGGAAAAGTCAACATTCCAAACCCAAGGCAATTTGTGGAAAGAGGAGAGTCACTTCCTTATGTGTTTGTGACCTATGAGAATTTTTGTTTGACACCAAATATAATGAGACCATTTCATAAATGGAGTCATTTTTAATGGTAACTTATATTTGAGGCATGGTGTCCTAATCCTAACCCTAACTTTAGTCAAGGTATGGAAAACCCTTATCTGGAGAACACCAAATCCAAATCATTCTGGGTAATATCTATAGTTAGCGTAGTAAAAGATCAATAGAGTGTAAACAGAAAGGATCCCAGGCACCGCCAAATTGGTAAGAAGATAGAAGAAAGAAGGTCAAGTAAAGTAAGTAAAGAAACAGGGGAATAGTGATAGGAAACAGCAATGGAGGGGCAAAAGAATTAGGGAGGGGGCAGGGTGAGGATGCAGAGGGGGTAGAGTGAGGATGCAGAGGGGGCAGAGTGAGGATGCAGAGGGGGCTCAGAGAGTGGATGCAGGGGGGCACAGAGAGTGGATGCAGAGGGGGCACAGAGAGTGGATGCAGAGGGGGCACAGAGAGTGGATGCAGAGGGGGCACAGAGTGTGGATGCAGTGGGGGCACAGAGAGTGTGGATGCAGAGGGGGCACAGAGAGTGTGGATGCAGAGGGGGCACAGAGAGTGTGGATGCAGGGGGGGGCACAGAGAGTGTGGATGCAGAGGGGGCACAGAGAGTGTGGATGCAGAGGGGCACAGAGTGTGTGGATGATGATGCAGGGGCACAGAGTGTGTGGATGATGATGCAGGGGCACAGAGTGTGTGGAGATGCAGAGAGGGCACAGAGTGAGTTAGCTGTAAATTATTCTTTGACAGAAATATAATTGAAAAATAAATATAAAAGTATTATTTTCCTTTGGAATTATGTGTATCTTTGCATACAACTAAATAAGTATTTCTGTCCTGGCCTAAATACTTATTACGTTTTTTGACCCAACTACTTATAAAATGGGACTGCTCGGTAATTATTTTACAGGGGTGCCTTGAAAAAAAAATATGGAGACTCTAAGGGTGCCGCGAACTGCAAAAGTTTGAGAACCACTGCATTAAAGTATTATTTTTAGTTACATTTTATGGGAGTTCCCCTTCATCATTCTGAAGTATTCCTTAGGGTTTACTTACTAAATTACCTACCATATTTGTAACACTGCTGTGTATATGGTTATTTATAACTTTTCAGTTTAGCACATGAGTTAAAATGAACCAGTAACTTATCAGAAATCAGACCATACATAATGGGAAGCAAATCTTCAATGTGGTGTGAAAATACATAAACAGTTGCACCCACAAAAATTACTCACTGGACTATTAGATTCTGAGAAAAGTTTATTTGTGGAATTTTGTGTGCTTATTCTGTTTAAGGAGATAGTTGATCTATCAGGGGATTTCAAACCTCATAGGTTTATTGTACTGTAATAGTCACATAGAACAGTCACTGTACAACATACTACCTCACCGTGAAGCGTACATGTATAGATTTTTTTTTAATTCAAGTATTTTAATTGGAATTTTTTAAAACAAACATATAAAGAAAGGAAAAGAAAAAAATTACAGATAAAGTGATCGCAAATATAACTCCATTAGAATCAGGAGAATTATGCATGTGAATATATCACAAAACAATATCATATGTGCTAAGTTCGTTGAGGAACAGAGACCAGAAATGCCCATGCAGAGATATCCATTCAAGTACAAAAACATGTTCTGCATAGTTTATCCATGGGTCATAGTGGCACAACAAGACAAAGCATGCATGTTACAGAATGAGTGACATTTAACATTTAACAATTGACATTTGACCTTGGAGGATCCGCAGACATAAATATTCGAGACAGCAATTCAGTGCCAGTACCCCCTCTCAGCTACTGACACCAACATGCCTCTCAGACAAATACAAAAGTGGAAGCTGCTCAAATCAATTTATAGGCCATAACAGGTGCTTGAAAGGCCAGCAACAGATCTGCCATTTCTACTGTAGATAAAAATGCAAAAGTCTTTGTTGCACACATTTGCGAATTGCTGTTTGGAGGCTTCTGGGGTACCTCTTTGGTAAGTTGGCTCTCAATTTAAAAACACATATGTATGGCCCAAATATATGGGACTCTCATTGTTTAGAGTAGGACCATCCTATTAGCAAAAGCGCCTTGGCGTGGCAGATGGCTTAAACATACATTTGCAAATGTGTGCAACAAAGACTTTTGCATTTTTATCTACAGTAGAAATGGCAGATCTGTTGCTGGCTATAGCAGTGTGCTGGGGGAAAAAGTGTTGTGTGTATGTTCCTTGCAGAGATTAATTTTGCCAGTCTAATAAGGGTCAGGTAAGCAGTATGTAGAATAAAAACTTGTATTTGTTGAAAGGACGCTATGTAACCATTAGAGCTGCTTAACCCCACTATCATCACAAATAACCGGCAATGCCCCATAAGCCTTCTCCATCCTCACTAGGTATGCCAGATAACTCCTGTTCCTGTCAGCCTGAGCATATTGCACATGTTTAGAGAAGAGAAGCGTATGTTTGGATTTGTCAAAAATATAATCGACCCACTCGTTCTGTGCCAACTACCATGCTCGCCTTGTAGATTCAGATCTACCATTTGCATATTGTAGTTCTAGTGACTTACAAATTTTCTCCATTTCCTTTTCAGTATGTCTGGATGACCTTTTAATCTCTGCCACACTGATAAGCAGTGTCCCCCTTCATAAAACCTTAAAGGCAGCCAAGACTATTGGAGCCCTTGCTGTCTCAGAGTTACCTGCAAAGAATCCCTTCCACTGGGTCACCAATTTTGCTCCTGTGCCCATCAGGAAGAGACAAAAAGGATTCAATTTCCAGAAGGACTGACTCCTAGTAATATCAAAGTCAATAGACAGAAGAAAAGGCGAGTGGTCAAAGATTCCTCTGGCCTTATATTCTATTACACGTACAGCTGGCACTGGAGAATGGGACAACAGGACCAGATCAATTCTCGAGAATACATGATATGATGTGAGAAACAACAGAACTGGACAGCCTCTGGATGCCCCAGGTGCCAGATATCAACCAGGCCCAGCTCATCTATATGGGCGTAGAAGGCTGAGGCAGATTGCTTAACTACAGTGCCCCAGAGCCTACAGTGCCCCAGAGCCCCTGGGGCGAGAAAGAGAAATGCCGCCCCACTAGCCCTCAATTTTAACCAAACTAACCTAAAATATTCCTAAATTGCGCCCCCCTTCAGCGTTGCGCCCTGGGCGGTCGCCCCTGTCTCACAGCCCTAGTTACGGCCCTGCTCCCGCCATCTATCTACAGTTTTATTCAACACATTATTGAAATCCCCCAAGCATATGACAGGCACCTCTGGAAACATTGCTATGAATTCACCACATTTCTTTAGCAAGCAAGAGTACTGGAACCCAATTAATGGTACATTCATAGATTTACCTATAGCAACATTTGCTTTTATTCTCTAACTTACAAGTTTTTTCTCTTCTAAAATATTAAATACTAAAATATGTTTTCCTGTATAAAAGGTGCCTGGATGGTGCAATAGACATTGAAAGAAATAACTAGTGTTACATCACTACCATCTGGGAAATTGTGCAATAACAGGTATTCAAAAAAGGCTCTGCATGTCCCCAATAAACTAGCATTTTCGAAAATACAAACAAAATGCAGTTGTAACCTCTTGAAGTTGATATAAAAACAAATTTCCTCGTGGTTTCAGAATAAGCCATATTACTGAATCAAACCCACATACATTAATAACATCACAATTCACCAATATGAACTCGCTTCACCCAACAGAAAGAGCAACATTTTGTGCCCCAACAGTTGCAGCTATTGCAACATAATAACCCATGTGCATTTCAATGGGGGCAATGGTGTATAAATAGGCACTAAGGGGGTATTCAATTGACCGCAAGTTTCTTTCCCAGCAGCGTTAAAAAAAAAATAAAAAAAATCACACGCAGGATTTTAAAATCTATAGCGACCGTTTTTAGCTAAAGCAGCGTGAAAACTCGTGCAATTCAATTGAAAAAGAGTGATCGCTGCCCCTGCGCATTAATCATTCTGTTTGCGAGTTTTTAGGAGAGTGAGGGGGAGTTTTAATGCAGTCATGTATAACACAAAAAAAAGGATTTGCAAACATTTTCATACATTAGATTGCATTACACATTGATAATATCTACATTACAGTATTTTCTTCAGCATATTTTTTTATTTAACAATTTTTTACTGTAGAATCATCTACACCATGTCAAAACACATTAGTACATAGATATTTGTACCAAAAACATACATAAATATATTTAATTAGTGATTTTTTTTTTTATGTTTATTTTTTTAATTATTTTTTCATAAGAAAATCAACTTTTACATGTTAGGCATTACTGATAAACATAGTTTATCTTTTTTTTTTTCATTATTAGATGATTTGAAATACTTTTCTTAGGATTTTTATTTGTATCACACCCCAAAGAGGTGCGAGATAAAACAGCATATTTGCCTGTTTAACGCGCAGCGTTAGAAAACAATTGAATAGCTTTTAATGTGGCTGCCTCTCGCACACCCTATACTTTCAATAGACCTTCTACTGGAGCGCGAGAGGACCGTTTCATGAAAAAAAAAGTAGCGTTAAAAATTGAATTGCATCGCGGGTAAAGTTAACCCGCTCGAAAATGATAAAAAACAGAGTTAAAATGACTTAACGAGGTCTTGGAAAAAATATCACGGTCAATTGATTACCCCCCTATAAGCAGTAAGGTAATTTGGGTTGTGCCTCACAATGTTTCTAGGTCCTAGCTCAGTGATTTAAAATGTTTTTTTTTTTTAACAGTGTTTAATGACGGCATAAACTGCAAATTGTACTATATCATGTCAGTTGTGTACTGTAAATTCGCGCACAGTTTTTTCAAAAAAAGAACAGGTTTCAGAAAAAAATCAAGGTTTGAGAGTTTAATGCAATTTTGAGGGATTGAAATTACACTTAAAATGTGGGCTGCAAAATTGAACTAGATTTACACATATCTTCCTTTACTATGTGGCACTACAGTAACCAGCAGGCTTTGAATGGCAGGGTATCTTGGCACTTTTAGAACTACAAGTGCCAGTATGCTCTGGCAGCCTTGAGTATGCCCAAATGGCTGCCAGCATGAGTTTGGACTTGTATTGCTTTGTACTAAAAAATAAATTTTAAAAATGTTCCACTTGGGGCGTGGCCTGGACGAGCATGGAGTAGCAAGCACAGTTACGAGCTCTCCATCCCAGATATCCTGTTGATCTCTGTTATAGTGGAATAAAGAAACTTTTGGACCCAAAACTGTGCAATAGTTGCTGTACATAGTGTACCTGTTTTGATAGTGCTCTTTTGCCATTTTACCCGAGACTGGGAGAGAAAGAGTTGAGCATCTGGGTAGAGGAATACTACAGGCAGTCTGTGGCAGTTTGTGGCAGTTGATGACTGCTGGGACATAGCGCCTCTGTAATACCACATACTGGCCTAGGTGAACACAGCCTGTGATATCCATCTGATACAGGTACATTTATATCCTTATATTTATATTTATATCCTTGTACAAGTGAGGAGTAACTGAATTGGGCTCTGGACTTATTTGATTATCATTATCAGTGTTGTTGGAGGAGATATACCTTTCTCTGTGAAGATAACTGGCTGCAATGCACTGCATACAGGCAGTTAAGATTTGGACAATCTGTAATAAAATAATGAAACAAACTGACATTGATCCATATACTCCTATCTGGGGGGCAAAGAAATTTGAGAAGTTGAATACAGTGAAGAGGGCCAGGGAGTGGTCTCGGTTGGGTGTGGTGTCGGTAGGTCAGCTTTATGATACAAATGTACTTAAATCCTTCGAACAGTTGGTTGGGGAATTCTCTGTACCCAGAACAATGTTTTATTCTTACCTTCAGTTACGACACGCCCTAAACACACAATTTAAAGGGGAGACTTTGGTGTTTGGGGTGGATCCACTGAGGAAACAATTACAGGCCTTGGGTTATAGAGGTCTGATCTCTCGAATGTATTCATGTCTTCTGTATGAATCCACTGCAGATGATTTGGATGGTTTGAGGAATCAGTGGGAAATAGATATTGGCCCTTTATCAGACAAGGAGTGGGAAATGGTTACAGACAGTACTAAAGGTTATACTTCATCATTAAAATTTCAACAAATACAGGTGTTTATCTTACACAGGGCCTACTTTACCCCTATTAGATTGGCAAAATTTCGCCCGGATGCTACCCCTAACTGTCCGAAATGCAATTCGATCAATGCTAACTTTTGGCACCTTCTATGGGAGTGTTCATGTATACAAATCTTCTGGCGAAGGATCAGGAGATGTATTCAGGTTACTGGAATTGAAGTGTCTCTTAGTTCAGCGGCCACTTGTCTCTTTGGGCTCCGATTGAAGGGGAAAGTTAATAAACTGACAAAAATGTACATTTCACAGTTATTGATGTTGGCTAAGGTCTGTATAGCGAGGCTGTGGTTGGCCCCGACGAGTCCCACGGTTAAAAATTGGAAGGCACTGGTCAATACCACCATAAGGCACGAGAGATTTGTTTATACTAGCAGACAGGCTCTGAAGGAATTTGAGAATATATGGTACAGATGGTTAGAGTCTCCATTCTATCCTATGTCATCTAGTACAGATGCTCTATCTACTTAAATGTATGGCTACCGCAGTTCTTATAATAAGTATCTGAGTCCATGTAATAAACCCTGCATGTGTAACATACTTATGTATAAGCATTTACGATGTATGATCCTGAATGAATATAGCACATTTATTATTATTATGCTTTAATGTAATCTTGTAAATTCCGTCATTTAATTCCGATATGTATGCGATTGTTTTTCTTTTCTTTTTGTTGTTTAGTATGTTTATATCTTAAAAAATTTCAATAAAAATACTGGATTTAAAAAAAAAAAAAATGTACCACTTGTCACACCAACACCCACTGCCCAGGGATGGGAGGAACCCCAGTACTATTAACACAGGGCTGTTTATTCCTGGCAGGGTATGTGATACTCCTCCAATTATATTGTAATAAAACTGCATGCTCTTTCTTGTGCATTTATTTTATAGCAAGTGGAAGCAAGAGACGTTGTCTGTACTCCTTGGTCTCTTATTCGATCCTCTTATTCTTTTCTCCATTACCTTGTGTCTGTAATCTTCATGCCCAAACCTGTGTAGCATACTGATATCTTGATGGGCTCCTTGGACAAATTAGTGGTTGCAACTACTGCTACTCCACTGTTCAAAGGTGCTAAAAATTTGTGTTCCAGGTAGGGAACAGTTACTGTAGAATGTTTAAGGTCAATGTACTGAAAATGACTATATCCTGAGAGCTAATATTTTTGGAATTATGATGCCAATGTCTTTTCCATTATGCTGTTTATTAAGAACATTTTAACCATATTGCCTTCGAATACATTTCAAGGTCCTGAAACTCGGACCTTTGTACCTTACCCCATAAAAATAATTATTATATATAAAGAATCATGCATTACTAGTAGTATTAGCAGTAAAGTAGTAGTAGTAGTAGTAGTAGCAGTACAGCTGCTATTAGATGTAATAAACCTTTGCTAAATTATTCTCCTGAAATACAGTAAAGAACATTCATATACTAGCCAGTGTGAGAAAAAACCTGAAACATAGCAACTTCCAGTAGTGAACAGGAGTTAGACATGCAGCAAGGAGTGGAAAACTTACTAAAGACATGAAAGCAAACAGATCAAACTGCACAATGGGCCTGATCAATCTTCAAACACAATGTGAACGCAACTTGCGCTTAGACAAATCACACATAACTTGCACGCACATATATCCGTATTCAACTACCAGCGGATCTCAAGAAACATTTCCATTTGATTGGCAAAACTTTTGACTCAGAAATTAGCCATTCACTCTGTCTTAAAAGGGGAGATGAAAGGCATACTCATTTGATTAATTTTGACTGACAAATTACAAAGTGCTAACATGTCTACTGACCACTTACAACAAAGATACTTATTTTGCTTTTAATGTTTCCTAACATAAATGATCTATTACTAAGAGATTCAATGTCTCAAAAAAGTCAGTTGCCTGTGCAGCCATCTACTGAGTTTTATCTTAAGCTTTAAAACAAATGGCAAGAATGTTACCATGGTTGTAAACTTTCCAGGCAAACAGGCAGTTTTCATATTCCAAGCTCTGCAGGTCAAGATCCCCCATAACAGTTTGATATCAGCAAATTATCTTATATATTTTGTTATGAAAAATATTTCAAAGGAAATTGTTGGCAGTTGCTTGGCAGGTCCAATTTCTCTGCTCGGTATACTTTCAAAAAAGAGTAGTTCACATCATTATAATTTATATTCTCATCGTCTATCTTACCACTTATTCCTTAATGAAGAGATTAATATAGCCTCATACATGAAGTATTGATAGATATTCAAATTACTGGTATGTAAAACTTAAAAATGTAAAAAGCTTTTATCTTATGGGCATTGAGAAGAAAGAAGTTGACATTTAAACAACTGCAATCACTACTACTTACACATCAAAAGGTATGTCCATGAAGCATTTAATAATTTGTGTGTTAATGCAATGGTCCTACAGGACATTTGGAAGCGTGTGAGGGACATGATTCACTTGGGCAGTTTGTTGCTATGTTTACCATCACTGGGAAGACCAAAGATGCCTTTTTGGCAGCTAAGAGAAGAGGGGGAATAGGCGTGGAGGCCTATAAGTCTTACGTAATTGGCTGGAAGGTATGTTGGTCTTTGCCGCCTACTATTTTGAGATAAGACTGACGGAGCACATGAGCATTATAAAGTACATTTGTATGATCCAGGGGATATACATGAGATCCAAAGGGATTATGTGACAGAAATATGACAAGGCTTTCTGTAATAAGCAGGATGGGATGCGAGTAATGGCTTTTGGTTGCAAAGATGTCAAAGTTTGGCTGGAGGTTACTCAACTTAGGGGTTATTTGGCAGATGAAGGGAAGGGGCTTCCAGGAGCAGAGCGGGGCAAAAGACGTTTGGCATGTCTTTTCCCTCCAAAGGAAAGGGTTTTGCTTTTAACACCGGCCATTGTGACACAGACTTGGCCTGTCTATTCAGGTGTTCTTGTGCCGGTATGGAGGTGGCCACTCCAGAAACAGGCGTACAGGGTACGCATCAGCCGAGCACGCAGGGTCTGATGGTCCCTCTCATTAAAACTTTTTCTCCCATGGTGTTGGATGGGGTATCCAAGTGGTTGGGATGGTATCCCCATAGAAAAACAGCATGGTTTCTGTATGATGGATTTTAAGATGGTTTCAGGCTTCCTATTCAAGTGAATGATTGGGACAGCTCTCCCCACAATCTGAAGTCAGTTCGGGAGATGCCAGAGATTGTTCTTGTCAAAGACTCATTTGGACCATTTAAGGACCACCATATACTTGGTTTTACTTTGTTCCGGGTGGGGGTAGTGCCCAAGAAGAAGCCAGGCAAATTTTGACTCATCCAACACCTGTCTCACCATGCAAGGTGGTCTGTGAATTACATAATTGATGAGGTTGTCTACAGGGTTGTGTATCAATCTATTGAGCTAGCATTGGAGCTGGTTCAAGGCTATGCGAAGGGAAAGTTGATGGCCAAACTATATGGGGAATCGGCTTTTTGTTATCTCCCTCTGCACCCCAAATAATTTTGATTTATGGGTTTTAAGCAAGAAGTAAGTTTTATGATGATATTTGTTGTATTTGGGATTTGAAATTGACATATATGATAAGCAGTTTGTTGCAGGTTGCTAAATGAAAAGGTATCTAAACTGAGGGACCTGCTGAAGGCATTTGAGGGAGATAGCAAAGTCACCCTGAGGCAGGTTCAGTCACTCTTAGGCCCTGCTGAATCTTTCCTGTAGAGTCATACCGATGGACAGATGTTACGGTGCTGGTAGTTACAGGTCTGATAGTCAGAGCAGGCCTGTACACGACCTGATGCTGAGTCTACTAGGTTCAGAATAAGGAGGCAAGACACAATGTAGTTCTTCAGTACTTCAATGATTGGTAAAACATATATATATATATAAATATGCAGATGTCAATTAGCCACAGGGGAGCATGACAAGGTGATAAACGCAATAGCAGTCTATTCACAGCACAGATGATTATATGCAGGTGTCAAATAGCCACGGCGGAGCGTGACAAGCGTAAACACAATAACAGTCTTGTTATATGCACATGAACAGACTTGCAGCAGGCTGTGAATCAGTAGAGGCACAATAGAGAGAAAACAAAGTCTTTGTAATATGCACAAGATGATACTTGCAGCAGGGGAGTCCCAGTAGAAGTGCTCCAGCACTAGGTAGAGAAATGAAACTCATACACAGGAAAGACACAGAGTCAGGATACACAGGAGTCCAAGGAATCAGGCTAGCAACAAGTCGCACTGACAGTGAGTAGATGTCAGTGCTGAGTTTAAATAGAGCAGGTTAGAGTGACCCGCTCTGAGTGTGAGTCATGTGATGCACAGAAAAACAGAGCAGACATGGAAAGTAACAAAACCTGGTCAGGATTGTTACAACTGAATATTTTGTCAGAAACTGGAGAAAGGTATGGTTGAGGTAGTGAAGGGTCATTACTTTATCAGGCTGTCTGGGGAAATAAAGGAATATTTAAAGAAATGGCGAGTTTGCATTTAACACTTTAATGGGGTGCATTTGTGTGTTCCTCTTCCCAAAACTAATGGTGACCTACAGTTTTTTAGTGATGTGGCTGGTTCTGTCAGTTTCGAGGCTTACCTTGATGGGGACTGGTGTGCTGAGCTTTGGACCCTTGATTGTCATGAGGAGAGACTCACAAACAACTTGCTGTATCTGGAATTATTCCTAATCACAGTGGCTGTCGAATTATGGGGTGAATGGCTGAGAGACAGGAGCATAGTGTTCTTGTGTGATAATCTAGGAGCAGTTTAGAATATTAATAACCAGCAAGCCTCCTCCCATCCAGCAATTAGGTTGACAGCACTTGGTCCTTGTCTCACTTGATGGGAATCTTTTAGTGAAACTGATAGGCATAGTAACAATGGTTGCAACTGAAGCCTTTGATGGTTGCTTATTTAGCTTAACTTTTTCAATGGCCATAGATGGATTTTCGGGGCATTCCAAATTAACGAAATGCTGGCATCATCCAAGTTGTCACATGGTACAGGTTTGCTGACTAAGAATGTCTTTTTAAATGAGCATAGTTTGGTTTGTAAGATCCACAGATAAAAAACTGATCAGCGCGGAAGAGGACGTTGGTTAGGAGAGAGAATACTATGGTTTGTCTACTATGCTTGGCTTGCATTTATATGGAAAAGAGAATGGAGCCTGGCTAGAGCTGGTTAAGCATTTAAATTTAACTCCTCTGACTAAATTCCAGTTTCAGATGATCATTAAGAGGTGCTTATATTGGCTGGGTCTTAGTTGGGGGGATTTTGCATTAATTTTTTTAGGATAAGTGATGCCACATTTGCAGCCACAGGGGGTTGTTCCGTAAAAATGATTATGAAGGTGGTTAGATGGAAGTCCAGTCTGCAAGTATATTAGGCTGCATAATGAGTGACAATACTTGCTCCCTTATCCTTGCGGAGATAGCTCATAATGTGTATTGTTCGACTTGTTTTGAGGGGGTGTGAATTTGATTTCCTAATGTTACCTCAGATGAAGGGTCTTCAAGGTTTTTTACTGTTTTACCTCCATATGGGTCACCCCGTTGGTCCTTTCCCCCTGCTAGGTCTGCTGTGTTTAGATGCTGTCGAAGTCAGCAAATTGGATAAAGTCATTTCAATTAAAATCGAGCAAACTTGGTTGTCTTTGTCTGAAAAGATGCGTACGGTACGCTACGGCGTACAAGGGCACGCTACGGCGTGAAAGGGCGTACGCAGCTACTACACGTGGCAGCAACAGTATTTGGTCTTTTACCATACATTCGCACAAACACGCATACTTATAAAATAGTACACATTAATGGTAGTTGCAACACATAATCAGTTATGTCGAAATATAGTAGTATTTATGTGTTATATTAAAGTTACATGCATATTAGTGAAATATATGGAACAGGTTGAAGGAATCATATCATGAGTGGTATCATAATAAACCTCTTAACTTTTCCTACTGTTTGGTTCACTCTGCGAAGGAATCGCAGAGTGCATACGCAAGTTATGAATGATAGGGAATTATGAACTACTTAAGACTAAGGAATCTTGGTGGGAAGAGCCGAGCATACCCCCTGGAGAGATGACCCCCTCCTTTGGATTCCTTAGGATGAACTAGCCAATGATTGACAACCCCTTGGACCTTCCTGAAACCTGGACCAATGGAAGCAAGCTATACCATCTTCATTGTATTACTGTATTTCTGTGTGCATATAAGCAGCAGCTTCACATCTAGTGTTCAGACATCTTGTCCCCAGACTTCAGGATTGAATGACTGCACACTGGATCTAGAGCGCCTGCGATAAGTAATGGCTGTATTTATTATCACTTTGCTTGAACATATTATACTACTTATTGCGAATAAATCTTTGTGCGTTGGAAACACAAATCGAGGTTCGACAATCGTTATTGGTTAGCGACAATACGCACTTAACAATTTGGGGGCTTGTGAGCTTTGAAAGTTTCGTTGCCGATGATACACAAGACCAACGGAGACGCGTCATATACGGGTAAGAACGCAATGTGTTCAAAACCTGAATTTTACTCTGTGTTGTGAAACCGAATGTCCGTTTTGCATTGTCTAGGGCACGCTAACTAGAACCTAGGGACAAAAGAGAAAACTGTTTCTTTTTACTGTCACTGTGCATTTTAACTGTATTGCATTGCTTAGCGTATGTGTATTTCCTGCTGTGCGTACGCGAACTTCCGGTAGATTTGCCACGTGGTTAAACAATCGTCTTGATAGTTATTATATGTGCATAGTATAATTACTTGTGAAAGCCTCTGAGACATTATTACTGTTGTTGGGAACTTTTGATTTTCTGCGCAGAAAAGGTGTATAGTGTGTGATTTTGTAACGTAGGTACACTGTTTATAATTCATTGTGCTCAGTTGCTGTCTGACAAGGCGGATTGCCCAACTGAAGGACGGTATACAGGGCAGGTATACCGAATGCGAAAACGTGTTTTTCGCAAAAGCGCTACCAAAAGATCGCAAGGTTTGCTAATAATTAGTATTGGTAGGCTGTGCGATCTAACCGCACAATAACCGTCAGTGCGAATTGGTAAAGCAGCTAGGAGGAATTATACTGGAAAGGCAGGTTGATTTTATCAACTTGTGCTCCCAGCGATAATAAACTCAGCAGATTTTGTGGTGAGCCAGGGTATCGAGGAGCTGATAGCCCTTGGAGCCCACAGTGATAGTTCTGTATTAGGGGTCCTCGCCGGGTGCGAGAAAAAGCGAGTGGACGCGGCTAGTGGAAATACGTTCACCGGGCATTAGAGATCTCTAGCGGTGATTGTAGCAACAGGGTGGAAATTGTTGGGTGGAAAGAACAGAGCATTGCGGTGTGTCTGTGTTCCACAGAGAAGAGTATTGTTGGCCGGAAGGAACAGAGCATTGCGGTGTGTCTGTGTTCCGTTTAGATTGGTGTTGTTCAACATGGGTGCTAAGCATACGCTAGAGATGGCCAGTGTACTGCCTAAGGAAGGTCCTATTGGTTCAGCGAGATTTCTCAAACTGAAAAAAGAAAAATTGCTAAGTTGTATCCTGGTTTAAGCCAGTTTAAAACAAGTGTATCAGAAGATGAAGATGAACCCACTGTGATTTCGGCCATTGCTCATGCTGTTAATATGCTAGAGGTTCAGCGTAAGTATGGGAAAAAGCAATGGCTGAGATAGGTGAGAGTAGTGTGATCACTAGGAGTGATAGCGTTCTAAATCTTGAAACAACAGATCCGGTAGTGACTTCTAAAACCAGTGAACCAGTGGGTGCATACCCAGTCCGCACAATATCAGTTCCCAATGGAAAACCGGATAAGGATGGTGTAGTTCCTTTAATAAATGTTACAATGCATTGTCCCTGGACTAGATCAGAATTACGTTCCATTATGACTGAATTCCCAGATCCCAGAAAAGAGTTGGCAAAGTGTCAGAAATTTGTTAAAGACTTAGGAAATGCACACGAACCAACCGATAAGGATTGGCGGGTAGTGTTGAGGGCGTGTCTTCCTCCCCATACTGACATACAAAAATTTATTAAGGATTGTGTGTTGGATGAAGATGACACCTTGACTGATGAGATTAACCAAGAAAATATAGAACAAATTGTCAAACATTTAGCCATCTATTTTCCAGTAGTAGTAAATTGGAGTAAGATTTTCACCATAAAACAAAAGGATAGTGAAACAGCCTCAGATTACTTTGCTAGAGCTATAGCAGCGATAACACGGTTTACTGGGATATCCAACATAGGTGAGGACCCACATCACAGAGAGGTAGCTGTAGGAGTATTAATGGATGGCCTTAGAGAAAATTTAAAGACGAGAGTACAAACCACATTACCTAATTGGAGAGGCATCGCAGTAGATTCTCTTAGGGAGTCTGCTGTGGAGCATGACAGAAACCTTTTTAGAAAAAAGGAAGAGAAAAGTGATAGGTTAATGACGGTAAGTATACAGGCTCTAGAGGGGATGCATACACGACCACCAGCATACAACCCATATAACAAGAAACCTAAAGTGATCAGGTGTTTCAACTGTGATGAGGAAGGACATTACATGAGAGATTGTAAAAAGGAAAGATTCAATGCACAGAGGGGTGGGTCACGTAGATATCCTCCAAGGAGGAATTCACATGGATTAGAAGACTCACAGCTACCCGCGCATATTACAGCAGCAAATGCTGCGTGGGAAAGCAATAGTCAGCGCTAGGGGTCAGGTCATACCTGTAGTCTACAGCCAGTGAGGTTAACTGAGAGTCAGAGAGAAGAACCAACATTGATAGTTGACATAGCTGGTAGGAAAGAAACTTTTCTTGTAGATACAGGGGCGGCCCGATCTGTGATAACCTCTCCTTTCAATCTACAGATGACCAGTAAAACCATTCCAGCCATGGGGGTAACGGGAAAAGTGTTGCATTATCCACTAACTAAACCGGCTGAGGTTACTATCGGGCCCCTTCATACCAAGCATTTGTTTCTCTTGGCTGCGGCGGCTCCTACTAACTTGCTGGGAAGAGACTTGTTATGTAAAATGGGATGTGTAATATACTGTACTTCTGATGGTGTGTTCTTAGATATACCGGAGAAGGTCGCACATGAGGTACAGGATGTATTGGACACCCCTCAAAGGTTAATGTTACACTCTCCTGTTATAGAACAAAGTCCATCTCAAGTAAAGGGGATGTTGCTGAAAATACCAGGTTCACTATGGACCAGAGATGGACAGGACACTGGACTGATGGCAAATGTAGCCCCTGTCATGGTCAATCTAAAAAGTGGTAGGATAGCTCCAAAAATCCCACAGTATTCATTAAAACCGGAGGTGGAACTAGGGGTATATCCTGTTATTGAGAGGCTGTTACAACAAGGGATTTTAATTCGTACAGCCAGTACAGCAAATAGTCCCATTTTCTCTGTGAAGAAGAGTGGGGGGAGGGGCTATAGATTAGTCCAGGACTTAAGGGGAATTAATAAAGTTGTTGAGAGCCAATTCCCCGTAGTGCCGAATCCAGCTGTCATCCTCATGCAGATTCCACCGTCTGCTAGTCATTTTACTGTCATTGATCTATGTTCTGCTTTCTTCTCAGTCCCTCTTCAGCCTGACTGCCAATACCTTTTTGCATTCTCCTACCGGGGAGTGCAATACACATGGACCAGACTACCCCAGGGGTTCATTGACAGCCCCCGTATTTTCTCCCAAGCCTTACATGACTGTTTGCAATCCTTTCAACCCCACAATGGGTCTGTTCTAATTCAATATGTGGACGATTTGTTGTTGTGCTCTGATTCTTTTATGTCATGTTTACATGATACTAAATTGTTGTTGCTTCATCTTTCACAAACAGAGCACAAGGTGGCAAAGGCTAAATTACAGCCATGTCAGACTAAGGTCAAATACTTAGGACACTGCCTCACTAAGGGGCTAAGACACCTGACAACCGACAGGATTGAGGCCATACAACACATGACTCTGCCGCAGAGCCAGAAGCAGATTCGTACTTTCCTGGGGATGTGTGGATACTGTAGATCCTGGATCCCAGGTTTTTCTATTCTGGCATTACCATTGCAGAAGCTAGTCTTTTCGTCAAAACCAGAACGTGTTGTACACACAGAAGAGTCAGAGCAAGCGTTCTTTAATCTTAAAGATAGTCTGACTAGAGCACCTGCATTGGGAATACCTGATTATGAAAAGCCTTTTGAGCTATACTGTACAGAAGCTGATGGTTGTGCAGCAGGTGTCCTCGCACAGAAACATGGTGACGCTAGCAGACCAGTAGCATACTACAGTGCACAATTAGACAATGTGGCAAGATCACTCCCAACATGTCTCAGAAGTGTAGCAGCAACTGCTCTTCTGGTAAGTAAGAGCGAAGACATAGTATTAGGACATAATTCCACTATCTATACACCCCATGCTGTATCAGCTCTGTTAAACTCAGCCCAAACCAGACATGTTTTTTCAGCTAGATTCACAAAGTGGGAACTAGCCCTGATGGCACCCTCAAACATCACCATCAAACGATGTAGCACCTTAAATCCAGCTACATACCTTCCATATGTGTCTCTAGAGACACAAAGGGTGGGAGGTGAAGAGACCCTGGTTGATGATGAGTTAGGCAAGAATACTGACACGGATGACTGTATGGAACACCTGAATCAGACCTTTACTGCAAGGCCCGACATACGTGACACCCCCTTAGAAAATGTAGATTTTAAGTTTTATACAGAAGGAAGTTGTCATAGACAGACAGAGACGGGAGAGCTATGTACTGGTTACGCTGTTGTAGACGATCAGGATGTGGTAGAAGCTGAACCCCTTGGCCCACCTCACTCAGCCCAGGTGGCGGAACTAGTAGCACTAAGGAGAGCGTGTGAGTTGGCAGAGGGTAAATCAGGCAATATATATACTGACTCTAGGTACGCCTTCGGGGTAGTGCACGATTTTGGGGCCCTTTGGCGTCTTAGAAACTTTACGACACAGCAGGTACGCCAGTGTCACACTCACAACACATAAAAGGACTTCTGACAGCGATATAGTTACCCAGAACAGTAGCCGTCATAAAGTGCAAAGCCCATACCTTTGAAGAAGACCCAGTGTCATTGGGCAACAACAGGGCAGACAAAGCTGCTAAATGGGCAGCAGGGCAACCTATGACTGTATCGACCGAGACTATGATGGTTTTTCAGACATTAGACACGCAGAAATTAATTGAAATGCAAGATTTGTGTTCCCTGCAGGAAAAGGCGGTCTGGAAGGTGAAGGGATGTGGTCAAGAGTCCTCAGGACTCTATAGGGATGGACAAGGTAAGCCTGTAGCTCCCCGAACGTACTATCCAAGCCTGGCTGAAGCAGCACACGGTCTGACTCACCTGGGTAAAGAAGGTATGTGCAAACTGGTGAGAGCATACTGGTGTGCTCCCGGATTTTCCTCTCAGGCTGTTAAGAAGGCAATGTCATGTCTTACTTGCTTGAGGAAAAATGTTGGGAACACTATTCCAACTGAGCCATCCCACATCCCTCCTACAGACGGACCTTTTCAGGTAATACAAATTGACTATATCCAATTGCCACCGTGCAGGAATCTAAAGTGTGTGTTAGTTTGTATTGATGTGTTTTCCGGTTGGGTAGAAGCATATCCGGCAGCCACTAATACTGCTGTGTTCACTGCAAAGAAAATTGTACAAGATTTTGTATGTAGGTTCGGTATCCCTAGAATCATTGAAAGTGATAGGGGTACCCATTTTACTGGTAATATCTTCCAAAATATGTGTAAACTCATGGGAATCGGTAGCAGACTTCACACCCTGTACCGACCACAAGCCAGTGGTAAGGTGGAGAGAGTAAATGGTACTATAAAGAACAAGCTTGGTAAGGTAATGGCTGAAACTGGGTTGGCATGGCCGGAGGCTTTGCCATTGGTCCTCCATAGCATTCGGACCACTCCTAGACCTCATCTTAATCTGTCCCCCTTTGAGATACTGTTCAGACGACAACCTCATTTGATCGTGAGTCCACAAGACGACTTGAAGTGTAATAATGAAGTGACTGTACAATATCTTATAAGAATGAGTAGACAGCTAAAGCAACAACAACAAAAATTAAAAATGCTGTCACCTGGTATGCCAGAAACGAACTGTCATGATGTTGAACCTGGACACTATGTTATGATCCACAATTTCTTACGTTCAGGTTGTTTAACAGACCGTTGGGAAGGCCCGTACCAAGTGCTGCTGACCAGTACTACATCACTGAAGGTTGCAGAGAGAGACACTTGGGTCCATTCCACCCACTGCAGGAGAGTCCATAATCCGGAGAAAGTGCAAGATAAAACTGAGACCGACGACATAGATCTGTCACTTGTGAGTCTGTTCCGGGAGACCTAAAGCCTGCAGTCGAGACACCTGAATCAGAGACGTTGCCCCAGAACTATCTTTCCAGCGATGGAGTGGCGGTTTTTGTTTTTCTTTTGTTCCAGGATTTTCCTTGTTTTTACTCTTTCTAGGACATTCTATTTTTGTGAAGGAGGATGGAGGACGGAGGAGAGTTCTGGTAGTGATACGGATGAGATGGAGGCAGAGGAAAAGTTATTAGAATACTCAGAGCAGCCCATTATCAAGCTTGGTCCAGGGGTTATGAAATGGTCTGCTAGCTCAGGAACTCGGAGGCAGTGTGAGGGGCTATTGTCTGATGAGTATTGTATCTGCAAGTTCTGAGACTCCCTAGTTGAAGAGAGATGCATCCAACGATGCCAGTCCCCCAGTACTCTGAATATAGGCGGGCATCCTTTGGAGGATTATCACTCCCTGGTGGGTAAGGCGCTAAACCAAACCGAGTGTTGGGTGTGCTCTCACGTGCCGCAAGGGCAGCATAATATAGGACTAGTGCCATTCCCTCTAAACATATCCGAAGTACTCAAATTGAGGGGTGGGAGGCCCATAGATGGGAGGTACAATAACACTAGGTCCCCTAGTCTGACGCTTCGACAATACTCCATAGGCAGATCTTTGCTGTGCCTAAATATATCTCATGCAAAGTGCCTGGAGAATTTGGAGGCTGACCTATCAGATCAGACAATGGCTCGCCACACTCATTTTAGAGGGAGACTCACAAGGTCACCAATAGGCAGGAATGTTGATGGAAGTCACAAATTAGGGCGTATAACCAAACATAAGAAGGTATCCATTGAAAAAGTCTCTATAGATAATTGTAAAAATGTCATCCAAGCCGACACGTGTCTAGAGCAAATGGAGACACTAGGCATGGGTAGTTTTATCAAAACTCTGTGTGATATAATTAATGGGCATACTGTTCCTTATGTTCTCCCTGATCATGTGTATTTTGTTTGTGGAAGGAAAGCTTATTCCTGGGTGACTCCGAGTTCCAAGGGCTTGTGTTTCTTAGCTAAACTGGTTCCTGAAATCATGACTATTACTCATGAAGAAATGGTTGGTATTCACAAGACTACATCACCACCATACATACACACACAGTATAAACACCGTGGCAAGAGAAATATGATTTCTGGTGAGGAACCCATAGCTACAAAATTGATTAGTGAAACTGCTGGTTTTCAAGTTATGGTTGCTCTAGATCTCACCAGGACCACTCGGGGAACATTAAACTTTAAATATATCCAAGACCTAGCTAAATTAATAGATAATATCCCAGAGATGTATGATGACACTTTCAGGTATACTGGAAGGGAGCTACAAGCGTACAAGAAGGAGTTGGTGCAACATAGACTGGTACTAAATTATCTCACCTCTATTACTGGTGGGTACTGTGTGACACTGGCCACCCAGTTCGGTGTCAAATGTTGCACGTACATCACTAATAATACGGATGACCCTAAAGAGGTTATAGACTGGAAGATGGATGAAATTTTGCAGCTGAAATGGGAATTTCGAAAGAGCCATAATTCTTCATTATATGAGGTCAGGGAAAAGGTGGCGGGTTGGTTCTCGTGGTTGAACCCTGTGAAATGGTTCTCCGGTCTGGGGGAGTGGGTAGAGGAAATGGTTGCTAGTGTAGGTAAGCTCCTTCTCCTTATACTGGGTGTCATCTTAGCAATTTGTTTAGTTGTCAAATGTGTTCCTACTGTGTTGAAGTATGGAAAAAGGTCTCATAGGAGTAACACTGAGAAAGAGACTGAAAGGGTGGTACCAGATACCGAGATCATGGTCTGTGAAGAAGTATTGTATAATCCTGAACTTGAAACGGTGATTGGGTGATAGTTTTTTACACTATCAAAGGGTGGAGCTGTCGAAGTCAGCAAATTGGATAAAGTAATTTCAATTAAAATCGAGCAAACTTGGTTGTCTTTGTCTGAAAAGATGCGTACGGTACGCTACGGCGTACAAGGGCACGCTACGGCGTGAAAGGGCGTACGCAGCTACTACACGTGACAGCAACAGTATTTGGTCTTTTACCATACATTCGCAAAAACACGCATACTTATAAAATAGTACACATTAATGGTAGGTGCAACACATAGTCAGTTATGTCGAAATATAGTAGTATTTATGTGTTATATTAAAGTTACATGCATATTAGTGAAATATATGGAACAGGTTGAAGGAATCATATCATGAGTGGTATCATAATAAACCTCTTAACATTTCCTACTGTTTGGTTCACTCTGCGAAGGAATCGCAGAGTGCATACGCAAGTTATGAATGATAGGGAATTATGGACTAGTTAAGACTAAGGAGTCTTGGCGGGAAGAGCCGAGCATACCCCCTGGTGAGATGACCCCCTCCTTTGGATTCCTTAGGATGAACTAGCCAATAATTGACAACCCCTTGGACCTTCCTGAAACCTGGACCAATGGAAGCAAGCTATACCATCTTCATTGTATTACTGTATTTCTGTGTGCATATAAGCAGCAGCTTCACATCTAGTGTTCAGACATCTTGTCCCCAGACTTCAGGATTGAATGACTGCACACTGGATCCAGAGCGCCTGCGATAAGTAATGGCTGTATTTATTATCACTTCGCTTGAACATATTATACTACTTATTGCGAATAAATCTTTGTGCGTTGGAAACACAAATCGAGGTTCGACAATCGTTATTGGTTAGCGACAATACGCACTTAACAATGCTCATTTGGTGCCTTTGCAGATGTTCATGGTTGGAGCTGCTTTATTCCAATGTGTCATTCCTCTATGTTTCAGGTTTTGGTTAAGACCCCCTAATAGTGTGGATTGTAGGGCATTTCTTTGTATATTGGGCCAGTAAGAGTGCTTCTCCTGGTAATTTATCCATCTTCCCGGGGGCTACAGACATGAGATGGTTAGGCTTTGGGGGATGCGTTGGGCTTCATTATTAAGAATCCTGTTTATGAATGAAGCCAAGTTTGGGATTCCCAAGGTGCTAGTTATCCATTTGGGTAGCAATGCTTTGGGAAAGCTTAAGGGTTTGGAGGTGTGAGCGAGATTTAAGTCTGATTGTGACACAATAATTGCTCGCTGGCCTGGCATTTGCTTAGTTTGGTCTGATATTATTCCCATCAGGGAATGGAAGGGAACTAATAGTGCAGCTCACATCAATAGGACATGCTCTAAAGTGAATCTGGCCAATGGTATATTTTAGGGGGGGTTGTATAGACTAAATGGGGTGCACCTTTTGGAGGAAGGTATGACTTTCTTTGTGGAGCAGCTATTTCAGGGTCTTGTTGGGTTATGGTGGTGGAGGGCTTCTGTTTCTGAGTTTGGAATTTAGCTATGGCGGAGGGGTGGATCACTCTCCCTGAAAAGGGAGGTTCATTATTAGTAACACTGCACTTTGAGTTTTGGGGCAATGCTTTTTGTGGGTGGGTCCCAGCTGCCAAGCCAAATAAGAGAGAGTGGGGCTCTGATGCCTAGAAGTGTCAGAGTATGTTTTGTTTGGCTGACGAAATTTGGTGGAGTAATATCTGGTAGCTGATTGGTTGTGCTTTTATTTGCCACAACCGTAATTTATTGATTTTTAATAAATTTTGTGACCTTTCTTTCATCAACAAGTCTCATTTCTCTTTAATTATTAGGTAAGTTGACACGTGCTAAGAGCATTTAGGTAACAGTTAACAGTTGGAATCAACTGCTAGGTGACTTAAATCAACTTTTGCACATGGAAGAATGATTAGAAAAATTGAAAACAACCTATTAATCTGGGTGGGATTTTTGAGTGCTTAAAATTTAGATGAATATTTACAGATATGTACAGATTAGGAGGGTTGTAAAGTATTTGTAGCGTACTGGAATGCCCATTAATGTGTTCGTAAGTGGCACAAAGCTTGGGTCAGAAATCAAGTCACAAAAACTAAGTTTTACTTGAACTATTCTTAGTGGGAAAAGATAAAGTGATTTGAGTTTAACAAACACTGATAATATAGATATGGTTACTTAATGGTCAAAGCCATCTCAATTAGTAGTTAAATTATTAAAACATCAATTGTTATGTTTTCTTAAGTTAAATACATGGTTAGAAGTGAAGCATATTCTCAGGTACAAGAATGATGTGGCAGATGCTTTTTTCTATACCCAGATTGACAACACATGGGATCTGGAAGGAGTGGAATGTCCAACAAATCTGTAAAAAAATAATCTAGTCTTGATTTCTGATGAAATCAATAATTCTAAAGAACTTGGGCTGGTTATTCAGTATGTAAAATGTGTTGAGTGTTTAACATACAATTAAATGAGAATCCATTTGTATTTTAAAAGAATTTAATACTGTCTTTTCTATCCTCCTTTATGCAGGATCAGTATTTTTAGCCCACATAGTTAAAGTCTGGGCACAAATGTCTGTCTTTTTCAATTCATCATAGGTGCCTCTTTCTAATATTTATTTAGCAGTTAAGCTGAATTCTGAAAGGGCATAAGAAAATTGTTGTTACACCAGACTGCAGAAGACACATCTCTTTTGACGTTTTAGAGAAGCAAATGTTAGTTAAAGTGTTATTTGCTCTTCTGAATATAAAGAGTGGTTATTTAAAACTGCTTTCAGCTATGCAGATTTCTAAATTGGTGTTAAGGTAGAAAACAAGTCAGGCTGGGTAGACACTACAGGCTTTTCAGCCAATTATCGGGTCAATTGCACGGTGAACGACAATATCGCATTAGAGTGTGCGCTCCAACTATGAACGATTATAATTTCAAAGCACATTGTGTTGATTCATTTGATTTTTAAACTGAATTAAAAATCTCATGCAAAGATGGAACAATGTCGTTCCAATCCTGCAGTGTGTATGCACTCAGGACCGGCAGTGTCCATAGATCTTTAACTACATACACTCACCGACTGCGAATGCCAACTGTGCAATAGCTGTAGGAGAATTCAGCTGCCACCACTAGGCTCTTTTGCAACACCTACAATCGCTTACTTCCGGGTTAGCTGGAATAACTGCTGCAGCACCTCTTTGCTGTGGGCTGACTTGTACCTCCTGACCGCTTACTATGGATCAGGACTGCTGGGTAGCAGGCAGAGCATTGAAACAGAGACGATGGGTTCAACACAAGACAGACGGGGAATGGATTAGAATGTAAGCTCTTATCTGTTCGTCACAGGATACAGCAGGTAACAGTCATAGGCAGAATCTTCAAGCAGTGATGATTTATTGCTCAAGAGTCCTGACAAGTTTGAGTTACTGGTGATCATCCAGATGTTACAGATGAAATGATACATTACATGGTAAAACAGAGCTCTTTTTAGACAGATTCTGACACCCATGTTGGCAGGGAGTAACCCAGCCCCTTGATTCAACCAGCATCCGTAACATCTGATATATTACATCAGATATTTACCAACCGGATATGATATATCCTCGTGATTATAAACTTTAACAAAATTTACATTGATTTCCTAAGTGAATTGCTGGTTACATTATTTATGTAGTTCATCTATCTTTTTAGCAAGACAGGATGATAGGTAACAACCTGCTGCTGGGCATTCAGGCTAAAGAATGTGTGTAAAGTCACTTCTGACTTTCTTAGCATATCTTGCCTTCAGCAAAACAGATTTCCTTTAATCTGGCGTAATACATTAGAAGTCAATACATTTCCTATACAGTAATACAACACAATATAAAAAAATCAATACATTTGCAATGATATACCGTGGTACACTAAGTTAGACTATTAAGGGTTCCCTCAAATTAGTGCTTTAGAGATGTGAGAAAGTCACTCTACAATAATCTGCAGTCTACACAGGAGACAGTGTAAAACACAGGTCAGACCAAAATGCTTTAAAATTGTGTATGTTCATTATTTCGGCGATCCAACCTACGACTAACATGTAGACATCAGTTTCAACGGTTCTGGAGCCTGTAGTATAATCTGAAACCTTTAATCACACTTCATTTTATGAGGACATAGTATGAGAAAATGCTTAGAAAGCCCTAAGTGTAGTGATTCTTATACAAGAACTATCGTGGATCAAACCCTGGAGAGATTAGTTGACCCTTTTCTTCTTCTCTTCCAATCCAATTGTGTAAAAATGAAAGTTAAATTAATAGGATAAATGTAAAATAACAAATGTTTCAGATGCTGCAAATAAACATGCCATTTTAAATAGATTTATTTAAAATTCAATTAAAAAAAATATGAAGTAGAATAAATATGATTCTCATAATAAACATTTATAAATAATTTAAATACATAAATAAAAATATAACAATGATAAACAAGTGGAGGAACTGCAATATTAATGTTCTGTAATTATTATTCACACATTGTTTGCTCTAAATTATGATTCCATGCACTGCACAATACAATGGGAGAAAAACTGTGTCAAATTTACTGAACTTGTAAAGTTTAATCTGATTGTTTTGAGCTAATAAGATTGGTGAGCATAAGATCTTGTAACTATGTACTGTGTAAATGGTAGCTTTCCTGCAGTGTACTATATTTATACAACTATGATAATTATTATAATATCTCTATAATATATATATATATATATATATATATATATATATATATATATTTTATATATATATATATATATATATATATATATATATAAATATATATATATATATATATATATATATATATATATATATAAAATCTATATCAAAGAAGTATATGCTACTTAGTTTAAAAAATGTGTGCTGTAGATGTTTCATGGACTTATTGTAGATCACTGTAAGATTACATCTAGGGAGTTAATCACAAATAGATATCTACATCACAATTATATAGCATGTTTTGTATAGGCTTTACAGCTCACAATTGCTGTCTTCAGTTCCCATCATAGTTTTAAGTTTAGTCCTTTAGCTAAACCAAAATCAGGTAATATTTACATAATTTACTGCCCAAATGCACATAATGCAAGAATGTATGTGGTGAATAAATAAAATATGACATAATTATTTCTTATTGAGGTGAAAAATAAATATTCCAATAGTAAAATCCATTATTGACAGCAGAGTGATCTTCCTCAGAGACAGAACCATTTTCATATTTGAGATGTTGTAGCTTCTCCCTTCTTTTCTTGACTATTATGGGGAAAAAAAAGTATGTTACATGTTTGAAAAATAAATATATTTTACCAAATTCTGCTCAAGAGAAGAAAAATAACTTTACTTTTTTATTTAATACATGGAAAAATATAGGCTCCTTACAATGTATACGTTTTTGTATTATATACAAAACAGAGACAACATGCAATATCATTGTTATTTATCAACTAATTGAAAACATACAACAGACACTTTTTGCTAGCAATGATTTTCTTAGGGACACAAAATTGGCAATTAGTGCCATCGTCACTTGTACATCTGGGGATGGCATCAATATCATTTGACTCTTAAACTTTTGGGATTGATATTTATGTTAATAGCATCCAGATGTACAGAGACGCACAGAATACAAAATCATTATGTCTTAGTGGACATTTAAGCTTGTTGAATATGTGTCAATAGCGGAGGTAACCATTCATATTTTTTATTGTGGCAAATTATTGGAGTAATTTCAAAACAAAGCTTTAATACTCAGTAGGAGTATCATGAAGGTCAGCAGGAAATAAATATTATTTGTACAAACCAAATGAATGACGTAGTCGATAAACAATCCATAATCGTCTACAGTTGGGCTTATTGAAACATGCAAATTCCATTTATTTTTATTAAGAGGTTAGGTTTTTTTTAGCTAGATATATTCAGATTTGTACTGGTGTGACTATGCACTGAGAACAATTGTTCTTTTTTGTATGCATATGGCGAATATATATTGCTATACACCTGGTTCCCTAAACATGCAGGTGAGGCAAAGCTCAGGCATATTTCTTTTCTCTTTTGCTTATCAATAATACCTAAGGGTAAATGTATCAAGCTGAGAGTTTTCCAATCAGATTTTAGCTATAAGTTATTTAGTACATTCTGCAAAATGACAGCTAGAATTTCCACTTTTTAAACCCGCTGGAAAACTCTCAGCTTGATACATTTACCCCCTTGTGTTGTCCTGGCTTCTGTCAAGCCAGCCTATAAAAGGTTATTTAGATGTGGTTTAAAACCAACCTTCCTGCCACATTTAGCCTCCAAAGTAGTGAGGTGAGTATATGAGATTTTTATTCCTTTTTTTCTGTGATGCTTAAATGTTTTGATCAAATACTTCATATTTCTATTGTGCTAGATATATTGTGCTTTATATATATATTCATATTTGCACTGGTAAGGATAACCACTGACAACATTATTCTTTTTTTTATGTGGAAAATGTTATTACATTTATCATACATACCTCTCTAACATCCGCTTGATAATTTTCTGAACCCAAGAAGCAGAGGGATCAACACAAACAAGGTCTCCAGTTTTAAGAGTAATGCTAAACATAGTAGAGAAAAACCAAATGTATGTTAAATGCACTTAACTAAACATTAATAAGGAGGTGCTTAGAAAGTAATAAAACAAATACTTTACAACTTGTTATACATAAAAATTAAGTTACATGTTTTAAATGAAACATCTTATAGAAATACTTGTTTGGTTTGCAAGACCAATAAAAGTTCAGTAAAATATTTTCATAGGAAAAAAGCTTGCTGCAGGGTTGATGGAACTATCTGAAGTATGTGCACACTAGTGTTGGCAGTGATCCAAATTTGCTGGCTACGTCTCTAGAATGCTTCATTCCCCTAGCTTTAGTAAGAAGTTGGCTCTCGAGCCAAAACAAACGCTCAGTTCCAGCTACATGCTAGCCAGAAGCTCCAGATCTCATCCAGAGCGGTCCCACGTTGCTGCTCCAGCTACTTTTCACGTGCTCTAGAGCTATTAATAAATTGCATCTGTTTTAGGTTTATTGTCCATTTTTAGTAAAGGTAGAATATTTGATGTAGTTCTCTAACCAATGTTAATTAGATATAATTATTTTACATTTCCTTTCAAAATTTTAAGCTAGTAGAAAGATGAAAAACTACTGAGACTAAGCTCTCAATACATTTTCTTTCTCTGCAACCCCTTTCAACACATTCTATTCAGACACCCCCTTACTTATTATCCTATTCTAGGACTACTACAAGTGAAATCATTATTTTAATATTTTTTACTTACTTATACCACCAACACCTCCACACCCTCATCTGGGATAGGACAGTTCTTGCCCAAACCCCACACCATCTTTTTATGTATTAATAGATTAGACATTTTTTCTCCATCAATCAGCCATAACCAGAAACTGGAGCCTATTCCAATTATTTGAAAAATTAAGTTTATGCTGTTCTAATTTGTTAGAAGATTCTACCACCATTCCCTACACTGATTACACCTTCTCCCTGTGATAGCAGAATAAAGTAGACTACCTTGGCATGTTCTCAAATGCTAAACGCTGAAGATTACCATGCAAACGTCTGTTATATTTAAATACATATGGGATCTATTTTCAGTTTTGTATAGTATTGGCAAAACTCAACAACAAATGCATGTACAAGTAATAATTATTTTAGTCATTTGTATAATCCCTCTTTTTAGTCAAGAAACTGCAGTCCTGCGACTAATGTGAAATATATAGAGAGTAAATATATAAGGACCAACAATTATTAATATAATATTTAATATACATTTTTGTTAAAGAGCATAAAACATATTACTTACATTACTTCAACATTTTTGCAGTAGGGGCCACTGGGTATGAGGTCCACGTGTTCCATTATTTTAATAGATATTTGCTTAGATTCCAGTTTGATGCACTGACATCTTAACTCTGTTGCTGATTTCTTTAAAGTCATAGCTGCAATTAAAAGGAGGCAAAAAATATTTTTATTTTATTCGTATACAGAATAACCTCTGGCTAATCTGTAATTTAGGAGTTCTGAGATGACAAACCAAAATTGTTGTTTTTTACTTGTTTTGTACATATGTTGGTTAAAAGGGTGTATGTTTACAGATTGGAGGTATAGTATATTGGAGGTCATTTATAAAAACTAGAATACAGGTAACTGTATTAAAACGTTGCTGTAATCCAAAGTTACACACAGTAAAATAACAGAAACTGGCTGCTATGGGTTACAGTACACTTGTTTGCACAAATCTTACTGATTGTGTTGATGTTAATGCTTTGCTTCATTCCTGAGTTTTGTTTATTTAGAAAATGAATAGATAGAAGATGTATTTATTAGTTTTGTTTCTACAAAATACTAGCTAAAAGTGAATTTTATTGAAATATTTTTTAAAGAACTCTTCTAAAATTAACCCATAGAAAATTGATGACTACTTACATAATTTATGTGATTAAATATACATTTTAAACTAAATATCACTTATAGAGATAAAATAAAAAATCAACCTATGCATTAAAAAGGTGTACTAATTACCCCTCAGATTGGTGCTAAATGATAATCTGTAGCAATTTCATAGGTGGATGTAATTTAACATTTCCTGTAAATGTTATTAATATATTAGAATATATTGGTCAGGTTATCAAAATTAATCAGGTGATATGTATTCACTTATTTTATTTGGGACTTAGTGGTCAATTATAACAGAATATGGACCTTTTTAACATTACCAATAAATCCAATAATCTACAACTTTAAAAATGTATAATTAGCTTATAATAACTTTCTGCTAGTAGTAGTAAGAAAAAAAGGTCAAGGAAAAATTAATCTCTTCTCCCTATTTAATTTAATATTTTAAATCAGTAAATGATTTTATATTTTAGAAATACACATTTAAATACATTTTACACATTTAAAGTATATAAATTAGTACATCATTTTTTTCTTTATAAGTTTCATGAATTTTCCCATAAGCATCAAAAGTCTGTTTTGTAAATAAACAAGTAAAAATTACCTTCTGTCACAGTGGTGTAAAGCAGAATAATGGCCAGAGCGGCAGAGAAAGTTTTAGTGAACATAATGACTGACGTTTTCTTGTTGATCTACTTGGCTGACTTCCGATTTCCTTTTTATTCTGCTGTCTCCAAGCCCTTCTGTTTTCGCACTGAGAAGTGGATGGCATATATATACTAGTTTTGGCATTGTCACTCTGATATCATATGTTCTTGATTACAACATTGTAAATTCCAAAATCAGTAATTTGCAGTTGTCACATTTCCTGACTGAGTAATGTTGTACGCAGTTCTATTACACATTACTGCAAATGTGTCAATCAAGTACTTTGAATTGTTTTTTTTAATGCTATCATGAACAGTGCTCTTTGGCATAGAACTTCACACAGTGTGACCTAGTTTTCACAGATGAATAAATCAACTCACTCAAGAGTTTCTTTCTTAAATATTCAGAGGTTTTTTTTAAATAAACTGGTTATTTTGTACAGTTTGTTTTAGGGTTATGTATTTTTATGTACTTAGGAAGAGTGCCAGAAGCAGTGCAGTAATGTGGACAGGTTTTAAAATTGATATGTGAAATAACAACAAGGTAAGAAAATATATATTTTCTGCATGGAAAAAGAAAAATGGTTAATAGCATTAGCTGAATTTAGTTTGTTTCCAATTAGGACAGATTACATTTTTTATGTGATTCTAAATAATGTGTCATGATATTTTATTATGTTCTATTGTTTAATGAGATGATAGAAGGAAGCTTTTAATTCTGGTTAGATACATGTGAACAGATTCAAATAAATTTCAGTTACAGTCAGTAACTCGCAGTTTGCAAAGAATTTGTGAAAAGATACAGAAGTAGACAGAAGAGCCAATTAGAATGCAGGAAGAGCCAATTAGAATGCAGGAATTAGGTGAAGGAGATTTGTTCCTTCACCTAAGCACCAGCCATTTGCTTTCTCGTTCACAGCAGTGACAGAGCAACTCTGCGCTGTTGCTATAGCTCTTAATAAAACATATTACCAACTGCAAAGAAACCAAAAAACTGTTGTTAGTCAAACAAGGGTAAACCATAGACAGAGGGTAGGGTAAACCATAGACAGAGCCAATTGGTTGGCTTGTATATAATGTATGCTTGCAAGTACCCCATAGAAAGGTGACCAGATTTATTAAACACAACCAAGGGACAAAGAGTGTGGATGGGTGTTGCAGTCATTGGAGAAGATCTAGTCAACATAGTCTACCTACACCGGAGCCATGGAACCTCTTAGATCTGCACCAAACAGCATTAACCTTAATTTATGTGCATGAGCTGAATAGATACCAAATTGTGAACACTCACAATTTTGTCCCATCACTGGAGCCCTTACACTACAAGTAAATCAGAAACCATTTTCAATTTACAGGGGGTATCACCATTTTGGAGCACACTGTAAATATAAATTACATCCTTTGCACTAAGTAAATGAAATAGTGGTGTTTTCTCTACCTGCTACTGTGATATATACATTTGGCTTCTCAATGGCCCAAACACAAGCTTCCTCAGCAGTTGGAACTAGGGATTTTTAAATTTGTACTTTTAGCATCTGCCCACAGATCGCAAGATGTTGGAAAGGGATACGTTGCATAATGTTGATTCTTCTTTATACTGCACAATAAACCTCTTATAAAATGCCAAACTTATCACTCTAATATTTAAATAAGATACAGATACTGGGATACATGGATGAATTATGCAAAAAGGTAACAGTTTTAAGTATAATTGAAAAGGGGTGGAGAAGAGAGCAAAATGTGATGTCAGCTAAACAGACTAATACTAAATCAAACAAGAGGATGGCTAACTGGCCTGGAATCTACTAAAACTAAGTATAATATCCCTAAACAGTGAATGTCCATCACTTTACCTGGTGTCAGAGGAACAACTCCCCTCTGGACACACAATGATGTGTCCATGCAAACTGGTCAAGGGGACCCCACTAAGGTCCAAGAGCCAAAGTACCTTGAAGGGGGAAGTAATCTGCGGCCAATAAACCAAAACACCTTGTTTTAGCCACCGACTGCAATTCTTTCCTGCCAACTGTGCCTTGTCTGTAAGGATGGAGAAAGAAATTGCTAACTTACATAGATTAAACAAAAACATAGACAGTATAAAAAAGTAGGGAGTGATTTTGTGCAGCAAAAGAGACAGGATTTTCCAAGCAGGTGACCTATATAATGTAAAATACTGAGGTCAAGAGGCCTCCTAATATCTTCCCCGATTGGCTGTTCTTTTGCCCATCCTCTGAGGACCTTTGTAAAACTTTTAGTCCTGTCTGCCATAAAAGAAATGCCCACCAAAGCAGCAGACATGTGGTGTGACCACATGCACCGCTAGAAAGCCACAAGTACGGAGCTCGCAGCTTCCTAATTCTCTGGGTGGTAAAACCTTTTTGTCTTTTGCAAATCCAGGGAAGTTTAAGAGGAAACATCCCTACTGGGGACAAACCATTCATAATAGGGACTGTTCCAAGAAATTGGGATGTCTGGTCACAATACCTAATAGAAACCTTATAAGATGGCGATAGATCATCATCATTTTCATCATTAATTTATTTATATAGCGGCACTATTTCCGCAGTGCTGTACGGAGAACGGACTCCCATCTGTCCCTTTCCCAATAGAGCTAACAGTATAAATTCCCTAACACATACACACTAGGGTCAATTTGATAGCAGCCAATTAACCTACTAGTATGTTGTTGGATTGTGGGAGGAAACCAGAGCACCCAGAGGAAACCCAAGCAAACACGGGGAGAACATACAAACTCCTCACAGATAAGGCCATGGTTGGGAATAGAACTCATGACCCCAGTGCTGTGTGGCAGAGGTGCTAACCTCTATGTCACCGTGCTGCCCCAGTAATAGATAAGAGCCATGGACCTTTACATTACACATAACTTATATTTTGTTTCAGGTGTCTCGGTGGTGCATTCCAAAATTGTTGAATTTCAGTATGTATGGTGATGAGCATAGTGATGATGAAGGAATAATAAGCAATTTTCTCCCCAGATATTATGCCTAAGGCTAACTGCATGTCTAGAAGTTACATCCTGCTGGCCGTGGTGGATCTAAACTTTTTTGAGGGGCAGGTCAGTAGGATATATACAAACATATATATTAGAGATGCTTGGACTCAGTTTTCTGAAAACCGACCCCACCCGAACTTAGGGGAACTGAGTAGGCTCGCAAACCGGCTCGGTACTTTTGCGCGTCCTCAGATCTATATCAAGGCAAAACATCATTGCTGCATTGTCGGATCTCGCGGGTTTTGGATTCCATAAGTACCTCCCTCCCCAGAACATCCAGCGTCATTGCTCACACTGAAACAGGGGTAGCAGTGTTCTTGTCACTCTCCATTTTCCAGTGACATTGCTCAGTGCCAGTGCTCATACAGAAACAGGAGTGCTCTTGTCACTTGACAAAAACTGACTGTAAATGACTGGAAATTAATGTTATTGAGGTTAATAATAATGTAGAGCCAAATTATGTGATTTTAGACAAAAAAATAGGGATCCAAAACCAAAACCAAAACACACGAGGGCGGTTTTGCCAAAACCAAAACATAAAGTTAATCTAGATCCAAAACCAAAGCCAAAACAAAAACCAAAACACGAGGGTCAGTGAACATCTATAATATATATATATATATATATATATATATATATATATATATACTGTGACATGTTGTCGGTGGGGGAGAAAACAGCGTGCACACATAGCGGGGAGATAGGGGAGAATTGGCTCACAATGTTCCACGTCTTATACTTAATTTTTGCTTAAAATAGCTAATGTTATCAGCATCATTTATACAAATATTACATTTCAAATATTATTTTTTTATTTTTTTTTTAACATTCTTTACATAATTAAATATGCTTTCAATGCATACTGTACATACTATGCATTTCTAGAAGTATCATAAATCTAGACCGCTCAGTGTTTATAGTTAGGGATTTTAATATTTCTTTCTGGTACATTATCTTGCTGGAAGTACTCAGTACAATATGTGTAGACTGTGGCAATAAAGAGATACACATGGTCAGCAACAATACTCATATAGGCTGAAGCATTTATACAATGCATAATTGGAATTAAGGGGTGTAATGTGTGCCAAATAATCATTCCCCACACCATTACACCACTGGCCTGCACCATTGACGCAAGGCAGGAGGGATCCATGAATTCATGTTTTTTACTACAAATTCTGACTCTATCTGCATGTTGCAGAAGTCGAGATTTGTCATACAAGGGGACGTTTTAGTGAGCCTTTATCCACTGTTGCACCTGTTTCCTGTTCTTAGCTGACAGAAATGTTACCTGGTATGGTCCTCAGCTGCTGCAGCCCATACACTTCAAGGTTCAATGTGCTAGGCATTCAGAAATGCTCTTCAGCAGACAAATGTTGAAATGCATGGTTGTATGAGTTACTTTCGCCTTCCTGTCAACTTGAAACAGTCTGGCCACTCTCTTCTGACCTCTCTCATTAGCAAGACCTTTTTGCCCACAGAACTGCCGCTCACTGGATGTTTTATACTTTGTGCACCATTCTCTGTAAACTGTAAACTACATGAAATTCACAAGAGACCAGCAGTTTCTGAGATACTCAAACAAGTCTGTCACCAACAATCATTCCGTTGTCAAAGTCAATTAGATCACATTTCTTCCCCTTTGTGGAGCTGAACAGCAACTGAACCTCTTGATCATTTTAGTAGGCGTTTATGCATTGAGTTTCTGTGACATGATTGGCTGATTAAATATTTGCATTAACGAATAGGTGTACAGATGTACCTAATAAAGTGGCCTCTGAGTATATATTCTTAAGAATTGTTTAATTTATTTTATTTTAGCATTAGATTTGACACTGTTTATGTGAGTAAACTAATGAATGCGTTAATTTGTTTTTCGAGTCGTGATAATATTCTTTTGAATGTAGACAACTCAGTGGGAATTATATTAATATTCTGAAGAAGCATCTCAATTATATACATAGGTATAGCTACTTCTAAATCAAAATTATCATTAAAGTATTCTAATTAATAGCCCCTGTTTGCTGAGCAGAGATCCAAGTGGTGCTCAATTCATGTTAATTTTGGGTGTTAGTGACTGTGGCAGTAGCAAAGGTGGCACTGGAGGAACATTGAATGTGTTTTTAATGAATTTATTTCATTTATGCCAGTGGCTTACCATAGGAGGAAAAGACCTGAAAATGTAATAATGGAGTCATTGAAATATTGATTGCATATTAATCATCTATACCTTAGCATGTTATTGTCAGTAGGGATGTGCACCGGCCACTTTTGGTGTCTCGTGTTTTGTGTTTTGGATTCGGATTTGCTTGAGGTTTTGGGTTCGGATTTGTTTCGCAAAACACCTGACAAAAGGTTTTGGTTCGGATTTAAGGTTTTGGATTCTGATTTTTTTTGAAAAAAACATAAAAAGTGTTAAAATCAAGTTTTTTTGGTTTATTTTCACTCCTACGCTATTATTAACCTCAATAACATTCATTAGCAATCATTTCCACTAATTCCCAGTCTATTCTGAAAACCTCACACCTCACAATAATGTTTTTAGTCCAAAACGTTTCACCGAGGTAGCTTTCTGGACTGCATAGTGCAGTGGTCCCGTTACACAATTTGGTACCGAGGCCACAATATATCACCCTCAACTGGTCTCAATTCCACCAAAAAAGTATCTGAACTGCGTAGTGGAGTGGTCCCCACAATATAATAAAAAAACCCTCAACTGGTCTGAATTCCACCAAAAAAGTATCTGGACTGCGTATTGGAGTGGTCCCCGCAATATAATAAAAAAACCCCTAAACTGGTCTGAATTCCACCAAAAAAGTATCTGGACTGCGTAGTGGAGTGGTCCCCACAATATAATAAAAAAACCCTCAACTGGTCTGAATTCCACCAAAAAAGTATCTGGACTGCGTAGTGGAGAGGTCCCCACAATATAATAAAAAAAACCTCAACTGGTCTGAATTCCACCAAAAAAGTATCTGGACTGCGTAGTGGAGTGGTCCCCACAATATAATAAAAAAAACCCTCAACTGGTCTGAATTCCACCAAACAAGTATCTGGACTGCATAGTGGAGGGGCCCCGGTACCCAATTTGATACCGGGACCACAATATAATAAAAAAACCCTCAATTGGTCTGAATTTTACCAAAAAAGTATCTGTACTGCGTAGTGGAGTGGTCCCCACAATATAATAAAAAAACCCTCAACTGGTCTGAATTCCACCAAAAAAGTATCTGGACTGCGTAGTGGAGTGGTCCCCACAATATAATAAAAAAACCCTCAACTGGTCTGAATTCCACCAAAAAAGTATCTGGACTGCGTAGTGGAGTGGTCCCCACAATATAATAAAAAAACCCTCAACTGGTCTGAATTCCACCAAAAAAGTATCTGGACTGCGTAGTGGAGTGGTCCCCACAATATAATAAAAAAAAACCTCAACAGGTCTGAATTCCACCAAACAAGTATCTGGACTGCATAGTGGAGGGGCCCCGGTACCCAATTTGATACCGGGGCCACAATATAATAAAAAAAACCTCAATTGGTCTGAATTTTACCAAAAAAGTATCTGTACTGCGTAGTGGAGTGGTCCCCACAATATAATAAAAAAACCCTCAACTGGTCTGAATTCCACCAAACAAGTATCTGGACTGCGTAGTGGAGTGGTCCCCACAATATAATAAAAAAAACCTCAACTGGTCTGAATTCCACCAAACAAGTATCTGGACTGCGTAGTGGAGTGGTCCCCACAATATAATAAAAAAACCCTAAACTGGTCTGAATTCCACCAAAAAAGTATCTGGACTGCGTGGTGGAGTGGTCCCCACAATATAATAAAAAAAACCCTTAACTGGTCTGAATTCCACCAAAAAGTATCTGGACTGCGTAGTGGAGTGGCCCCGGTACCCAATTTGATACTGGGGCCACAATATAATAAAAAAAAAACCTCAACTGGTCTGAATTTTACCAAAAAAGTATCTGGACTGCGTAGTGGAGTGGCCCCCACAATATAATAAAAAAAAACCTCAACTGGTCTGAATTCCAGGGAACGGATGGCGGACACCGGATGGACGTCTAAAACCAACATAGCAGTTAAGGGCACAGTTCCTCTTTTTTGTGACTGCACAAACAATTAACGTAGTAATAGAAATGACAGGTTTTTTTTTGTTTTAAATAGAGAAAGAATAAAGGTAGTACTAGAAATGGCAGTTATTTAGTTTCTTTTAAATAGAGAAAGAAAGAAGGTAGTAATAGAAATTACAGGGTTTTTTTTGTTTTAAATATAGAAAGAAAGAAGGTAGTACTAGAAATGGCAGTTATTTAGTTTCTTTTGAATAGAGAAAGAAAGAAGGTAGTAATAGAAATGGCAGTTATTCGAATCCCCAGGAGAGTCTAAGTGGGGTGAGCCACAGAGAGATTATTTCCCTCAGTTTCTCTAACAGGTTGTCAGTGTTGTGCCTCTTCTTAAAACCTGTGATACATAACTACACACACTCGGCAAAGCTTTTACAAATTATCTGTGGCACAGGAGAGTACCACTGGACTGTACTTTAATAGCAGTACCTATTATTTTTGGGTACAGCAACAGTGAATGATCATAGTTCGACTTTTAAATAGCAGTACAAGCTAGATTTTTTAAAATTTTGTAATATTTTTTTCTAATTATTTTTTTTTTTTTTATTAATTTTTTATAATTTTTTTTATAAAATTAAATTTTATTTTTTTTAACTTTTGGATAACTTGGCAATAACAATGCCCTTAGCAGAACAGACCACAGGACACAGGAAATAGAGAAAGAAAGAAGGTAGCAATAGAAATGGCAGTTCCTCTTTTTTGGAACTGCACAAACAGTGATGAAAATGAAGGTGTCGCTGGTGGCATGTCACGGTCCTCTTCAGAGGACAATCTCCTGACCAGCAGGTCTTTGCACCGCTGTAGACTTGTGTCCGCCGGAAACAGAGACACAACATACGCTTTAAACCGAGGATCGAGAACGGTGGGCAGAATGTATTCCTCTGACTTTAAAAGAGTGACCACCCTCGGATCCTGGCAAAGTGTACGAAGGGCTTCATCCACAAGAGCTACATGCTTGGTGGAATCGCAATGGTGTACCAGCTCCTCCCTCACTTTCTCCAGCTGCTTCTGCAAAAGCCTGATCAGGGGAATCACCTGACTCAAGCTGGCAGTGTCGGAACTGACTTCTCGTGTGGCAAGTTCAAATGGCTGCAGAACCTTGCACAACACGGAAATCATTCTCCAGTGCGCTTGACTCAGGCGCATCTCCACTCCTTTTCCTATGTCGTAGGTGGCTGTGTAGGCTTGAATGGCCTTTTGATGCTCCTCCATCCTCTGCAGCATATAGAGGGTGAAGTTCTAGCACATCACTACCTCTTGTTAATTTAGATTGCAAGGCTTGTAAATACTTTGAAGATAAAAAAAAAGCAGGCTGCACAGACTGTGGAGCTAGAAAGTGAAATTAAGTGAAATTAAATGGACCACGTTACTTTGGTGGCTATCTATGCCCCCCCCCGCCCTACACTTGTAGTTGAATATAAAAAAAGCAGCCTGCATAGACTGTAGAACTAGAAATTCAAATATACAAAGAAATGGACAAAGGCAGTTTGGTATCTGTCTGCATCGGATCCCCTCTCCACTAGGAGTAAAATAGAAAACTATTCAGCCATTATATAATCTAGAATATAAATAGAAATTGAGAAAGGCAATTTGGTATCTGTCTGCATCATAATCATCAACATCCTCCTCAGCGCCAGCTACATCAATATCCTCCCCCCGGTGTACAACATTCACACCTTCATTAGCCAAATCTGTAACTGGACTGTGGGTGATCCTTCCAGCATATGCAAAGGGCGTGCTGCAAATGCTGGATGGAGTCACCTCTTCCCGTACAGTGATGGGAAGGTCAGGCTTCACAACCACCAACACCCTTGGACTCGCCTTGGGGATTTGTGATGTCATCTGTTTAAAAGGCAGAGTTCTTTGCTGTTTTGTTGTTGTTGCTGACAGCATAACTCTCTTAAATTTTTTGTAGGGGGGGAGGAGGAGGGCTTAGATCCTTGGGTGAAGCTGGACCACTAGTCATGAACACGGGCCAGGGCCTAAGCCGTTCCTTGCCACTACGTGTCGTAAATGGCATATTGCCAACTTTACGTTTCTCCTCAGATGATTTTAAGTTTCTCTTTTTGCTACTTTTTGAGAACTTGGGCTTTTTGGATTTTACATGCCTTGTACTAGGAGATTGGGCATCGGGCTTGCCAGACGACGTTGATGGCATTTCATCGTCTATGTCATGACTAGTGGCAGCAGCTTCAGCATTAGGAGGAAGTGGGTCTTGATCTTTCCCTACTTTATACTCCAAATTTTTGTTTTCCATTATATGTAGCACAAGAGAGCGTACCCCTAAGCCACACACACTCGGCAAAGCCTTTAAAAATTATATGCGGAGTACCACTGGACTTATACTGCTGAATCAGTGAACTTTGTAATAGCAGTACCACTGGACTTATACTGCTGAATCAGTGAACTTTGTAATAGCAGTACCACTGGACTTATAATTCTGAATCAGTGAACTTTGTAATATATCAGTACCACTGGACTTATACTGCTGAATCAGTGAACTTTGTAATATATCAGTACCACTGGACTTATACTGCTGAATCATTGAACTTTGTAATATAGCAGTACCACTTGACTTATACTGCTGAATCAGTGAACTTTGTAATATATCAGTACCACTGGACTTATACTGCTGAATCACTGAACTTTGTAATATATCAGTACCACTGGACTTATACTGCTGAATCAGTGAACTTTGTAATATATCAGTACCACTGGACTTATACTGCTGAATCAGTGAACTTTGTAATATATCAATACCACTGGACTTATACTGCTGAATCAGTGAACTTTGTAATATATCAGTACCACTGGACTTATACTGCTGAATCAGTGAACTTTGTAATATATCAGTACCAATGGACTTATACTGCTGAATCAGTGAACTTTGTAATATAGCAGTACCACTTGACTTATACTGCTGAATCAGTGAACTTTGTAATAGCAGTACCACTGGACTTATACTGTTGAATCAGTGAACTTTGTAATATATCAGTACCACTGGACTTATACTGCTGAATCAGTGAACTTTGTAATATAGCAGTACCACTGGACTTATACTGCTGAATCAGTGAACTTTGTAATATATCAGTACCACTGGACTTATACTGCTCAATCAGGGAACTTTGTAATATAGCAGTACCACTTGACTTATACTGCTGAATCAGTGAACTTTGTAATAGTAGTACCACTGGACTTATACTGCTGAATCAGTGAACTTTGTAATATATCAGTACCACTGGACTTATACTGCTGAATCAGTGAACTTTGTAATATAGCAGTACCACTGGACTTATACTGCTGAATCAGTGAACTTTGTAATATAGCAGTACCAATGGACTTATATTGATTGTTTTGGGATATTTTTTTTATTTTTTTTTTATAATTACTTTTTTTGTAATTTTTTTTACAACTTTTTTTGAAATTTTTTATAATTTGGGAATAATGGGGAAATAACAATGCCCTTAGAAGGACAGAGCACAGGACACAGCCCCACTGGACTGAACAGGACACAGCACAGGACCCAGCAGCACCACTGAACTCAGAAGGACAGAGCACAGGACACAGCACCACTGGACTGAGCAGAACACAGCACAGCACAGCACAGAACTGAACAGCACAACACAGCACAGCACAGCACAGAACTGAACAGCACAGCATGAGATATAGCAGGACAGAGGACCACCTAACACAACCTCCCTCTACCCTGATCAATGCCCGAGTGAAGATGGCGGCGACTAGCGGGGAATTTATAGGATCCAAGTATCGCGAGATCCGACAGCGGGATTATGACTCAGAGCCTCGGTTTCAGTTTTGTAATTGGCGGGAATTACCGGATCTGTCTCGGATCCAGCTCGGATCGGCAACGTTCGGGTGGGCTCGGATTTCAGATATCCGAGCCCGCTCATCTCTAATTGTCAGCGATAAATATGGTTGCCTATTGACAAAGTATGACAGGATTGTGGGTAATATCTATGGTACTCTCTGATCTAATTAACTTTTCATGCTCTTCATTGCTTCACAGGATTTCAAGAGGACTCGTGCTGCTTTGTCTGCCCTCAATTGTACATTTTTTATTTATTTTGCAAGTGATTTGCACATTTTGTATTTTTATTAAATCTTTTTGCAGAAAATTAATTTTCTTTTGAGATCGTACCAGTGGTAGAAGTGCCCAGTGAGTGGATTCTAGCATCATGATTGTTGACAACAGCAACCAGTGCAGAAAAGCATTCCCTTCCACTGTAATAAAACATTGCTCATGCATTTTCTTTTGCTTAAAATATAGTTCATCATTGACTTTGTAATTTCTGGCTTGAAAAGACTGTTTACATAAAAAAGGCTTTGAAAGGTCAACAGGGTAATTTACTCACAATCTTGTGGCAAGTCTAAGCAGGCAAAATATGAATCATATCTGTTTTAGTGATGCAATAATATATAATTTCCCTTGATGTCTGACCAACTTTTTGGAGGATATTTACAATCATCATGACTATTCATTTTTTTTGGACACAAGACAAAATCGAAATATATCAAGGGTTTTATCCAGGTACAGGAGGGAAACATTCTTCAAAGAAATAAATGTATTATAAGATAAGAACATGCAGTGAAACTGGAGGGAATCAGGTTCAGAGCAAATTTGAGGATGGTGAATAAGTGTAATAGCCTTCCATCAGAGGTTATAGAGGCTAATACAGTAGAGACATTTAAACATGCTTGGGACAGACATAGGGATAGCCTTACAAAGAACTAAGGATCAAATATTGTTTGAGTTTATCATAGGTTAAAAAATGGGCAGAATAGATGGGCCAAGTGGTTCTTATCTGGTGTCAAATATTATGTTTCTATGATGCACATGATATAATTGATTCAGCTATTACAGCAAACCCTGCTCAATCAGGCAGATGGTAATATAGAGAAAACATTATAGTCTTGTTTGCCTTAGTTTAAACAGCACTGTCATGGGCATGAAAATGAAAATTTGCACTGAATATACGTGCAATGTGTGATCACTTTTGGTAAACTTTTTATTTGTTATTATTGTCTTTGGGGCCAATTCAGTTTTTCATTTTCACACATGATAATTCCTTATGCTCAAAAACACAATACAGTTTTAGCTTTATGTGCTTTAATCTCTCAATTTTTCATTCTATCACATTCAAAAAATATCTTTTCGCACATATGTATTTTCATCATAGAAATAATAGGGCATTTGCAAAAAGTCATAATTCTCTTAGCACATTATTTTTGAACATGTGAAATTAATTATTATTGACTAAATCAGCTCAAATGGGGAAACAGCACGGTAGTGTCAAACACATTATATTTTTCCTATTATATTATAAAAGGATCAATAGAGTTGTAATATATTAATTCATCATCATCATCATCATCAACATTTATTTATATAGCGCCAGCAAATTCCATAGCGCTTTACATTTGGGAACAAACATTAGTAAAACAATAATAGGTAATACATACTGACAGACAGGTAAGAGAACCCTGCTCGCAAGCTTACAATCTATAGGACAATGGGAGTTTGAAACACAAGGGCATGTGCTACATCATATTGCACACTTGACCAGCTAGAATGCAAAGGTAAAAGTATTGAGTGGGGTGTGTGTGTAGCAATGTTGGTCAGAGGGTTGTTGTCTTGTGTTAGCTGTGTAGAGGGTGGTAATAGAGTAATCTAGGGAGATTAAGATGGTGGTTGAGTAATATCATAAGCTTGTCTGAAGAGGTTGGTTTTCAGAGAACGCTTGAAGGTTTGAAGACTAGAGGAAGTCTTACTGTGTGAAGGAGGGAATTCCACAAAGTGGGTGCAGCCCGAAAAAGTCCTGTAACCAAGAATGGTGCAGAACAGAGGTGTCGAGTAAGGAGATATTTTGAGACAAGTGAGGAGATGTATGTCGGTGCAATTTTGTTGACGGCCTTATATGTTAGTAGAAGAATTTTATATTGGATTTGTTGAAATACAGGCAACCAATGTAGAGACTGACAGAATGGCTCAACAGAGGAAGAACAGTTTGCAAGGAAAATCAATCTGGCCGCTGCATGCAAAATAGGGCTTCAAGTCTGACTTTGGGAAGAACAGTAAGGAGGGAATTGCAATAGTCGATGTGGGAGATGATGAGTGCATGAATTAAGGTTTTTGCGGTGTCTTGAGTGAGATATGTGCGTATTCTGGAAATGTTCTTTAGATTTATGTAACATGATTTAGATGTAGAGTTGATGTGGGGAATAAATGATAGTTGTGAGTCAAGGATTACACCTAGGCAGCGTGCTTGCTGAGCGGGATTTATGGTCATGTTATCAACAGAAAGAGAAATGTCAGGCAGGAAGCTTCTGTTTTTGGATCGGAATATTATTAATTCAGTTTTTGAAAGATTGAGTTTGAGTTGGCGAGAAGACATCCAAGATGAAATGGCAGAAAGACTGTCAGTAACTGTCAGTAACGCGACACAACACAGATGGTGAAAGATCAGGAGAGGATAGATAGATTTGTCCGCATCCGCATAGAGATAATAATGAAATCCAAAGCAGCTTATTAGTTTTCCAAGAGAAGTGGTGTAGATAGAGAATAGCAGAGGACCTAAGACTGAGCCTTGTGGTACTCCAACTGATAAAGGAAGCGGAGCAGAGGTGGATCCAGAGAAATTAACACTGAAAGTGCGATTAGATTGGTAGGATGAGAAACAAGATAGGACAGTGCCTTCAAGACCTAGGTATTGTGGTGTTGGTATGAGGAAAGAGTGGTCAACAGTGTCAAATGCAGCAGAGAGATCCAGGAGAATTAGAAGAGAGTAATGGTTTTTACTTTTTGCTGTGATCAAATCATTGACAACCTTGGTCAGCGCAGTCTCTGTGGAGTGTTGAGAGCGAAAGCTTGACTGATGAGGATCCAATAGGTTGTTTGCTGAAGGAAAGTGTGTGAAGCGAGTGTAGGCAATTCTCTCGAGAAGCTCGGAGGGGCATGGGAGCTGAGAGATTAGGCGGTAATTTGCGAGAGAGTTCGGGTCAGAATTTTGTTTTTTTAAAATGGGAGTAATCACTGCAAGTTTGAATAGTGATGGAAAAATACCAGTAGAAAGAGATAGATTACAGATTTTAATTAGAGGGGGAATGAGCACAGGAGACAGGGGCCTACTAATTCGTGAGGGAATGGGATCAAGAGGACAGGATGTAGAGTAGGAAGATGAGAAGAGAGTAGAAATTTCCTCTTCATTTGTGGGATCAAATGATGAGAGAGTGTCAGAGGGTGCTACAAAGGAATTGAGCTGATTGCTTGTCGAGGGAGATGATACCATTTAAAGTCTGATCTTATCTATTTTGTCCTTTAAATAGGAAGCAAGATCATCGGCACTGATGGTAGTTGGAGGATTTGGGGCTGGAGGATTCAGAAAAGATTTAAATGTGTTACAAAGGTGTTTGGGGTTAGAAGCCTGAGATTAGATGAGAGATTGGAAGTATATTTGTTTTGCAGTGTCCAGAGCATTTCTATAGGAGTGGTACATACCAGTATATGTGATGAAATCATTAGAGGTACAAGATTTACGCCAGAGTTTTTGTAGAGTTCCTGTTACTTTAGTGTGCCACGGTTGGCAACGAAGTCTACGTGGAGTATGTAGTGTCGCTGGAGCCACTTGATCAAGGGCAGTTGTTAGGTTTTGGTGAAAATGGGGTACTGCCCAATCAGGGGAGGAGAATGTAGAAATTGGAGAGAGAAGGTGTTGGAGAGAGGTGGAAAACTGTTGAAGATCAATAGGATTGATATTCCTGCGGTTGTGAGGAGGCTTGGAAGAGTTTGATACTAGGGAGGGTAAAGAACTGGGGGTGAGCGAGTAGCTAATAAGGTGATGATCCGAGAGGGGGAAAAGAGTGTTAAGGAAATCAGAAACTGAGCATAGTCTAGAGAAAACAAGATCAAGACAGTGGCCATCCTGATGAGTAGCGGATTCAATCCACTGGGAGAGTTCAAGTGAGGATGTTAGAGAGAGTAGTTTGGAAGCAGCATTGGAACGTGGATTAGAAATAGGGATGTTGAAATCACCCATGATGATGGTGGGGATGTCAGAGGATAAGAAGTGAGGGAGCCATGCAGAGAAGTGTTCAAGAAATTGTTGGTGTGGTCCAGGGTGGTGATAGATGACAGCAACACGCATAGAGTGATGGGACATTTGGTAGAACTGTGGGGAGAGAAGTACTCCTTGTCTGCCTCCTGGTCTGGGGGTGTGGGTGAAATGGAGACCACCATTTGAAAGGCTGCACTTGAGGCAGTGTCTGTGTCACTCACCGTACTGTGAGTGCCTCTTCCCGGACATTTAGGAACCGTGGCCGTCCTCCATCCTGAGGGTCTGCGCATGCGCAGCCCTTTCCTATACTTCAGTGTATGTCCCTTTAACTCAATTGGCAGATCAGGCAACACTCCCTATATTAAGCACCTGTGGTCAACACCACGGTGCCTGATCTTGGAGTCTCATTTCCTATGAGTCTCTGAAGGTGTTCCTGTATTCCTCGTGTTTTCAGCGCTGCTGATTCCTGTGGTTTCCAAACCACTTCTACCTCTGTGGTTTCCATACCACTTCTACCATCATCTGTATCATCGTGACTGTTAGCTGATTCCTATCCGCTGCCTCCGTGCACTACAGTCTCCCAAACCACTTCAACGCTATTACTTATCATTGTGACTGTTTGCTGATTCCTATCCGCTGCCTCCGTGCACTACAGTCCTCTAATCCACATCACGCTATTATATTTCACTGTGACTGTTTGCTGGTTCCTACCCGCTGCCTCTGTGCACTCCAACCGTTACTTTACATCCACTCACCTGTTCCTCATCAAGTCCGTGAGCTGATTCCTATCCGCTGCCTCCGTGCACTACAGCCTCCAGCCTACAACTCGCCTGTGTTCATTATCGTGACTGTTAGCTGTTGTCTATCCGCTGCTTCCGTGCATTACGGCCTCCAGCCTACAACTCGCCTGTGTTCATCATCGTGACTGTTGGCTGATGTCTATCCGCTGCTTCCGTGCACTGCAGCCTCCAGCCTACAACTCGCCTGTGTTCATCATCGTGACAAGTTAGCTGATTCCTATCCGCTGCCCCTGTGCACTGCAGTCTCTTCTCAGCTCTCCTGTGTTTCCTCGAGACTGCTGCTCTCATTGCCATTTGCTACTCTCCGTGATCAACAGCTCCTGGTCTACTCTGCTCTCCCGTGTTCCATCGCTACTGACAACTATTGGTTGCTACTGGTTACCTCCGTGTACCGCAGAGTCCTGCTGCTGCTGACCGCGCTATCACCCATCTACTGCTGATCCGCTCTCCACGCCTTCACGTGTCCCGCAGGGCTACCCTCCTGTCAGCATTGGATTTATATCTCATCAACTACTCCTCTGCTGGATCATCTCCACTCTCCTGGGTCCTCCTTGAGTCCAGTTCCACGTGTTACTGATTCCTGTGGATTCGTGTCCCTGTTGGTCTCTTATCTGTGCGCTGCACCTACTAGACCGCTGCCTCATCTATCCTGGGACTTCTCATCCATCCGGCCTCCTGCCGCTCAGGTATCGCTGCACTCCTATCTGACTGCCTGCTTCTGAACCACGGTATGCATACTTCTCATTGACTGTGCTGGTGTATTGCATATCTTGCTGGACTGTGTTGGTTCTCCTCTGGAGTCTGCTATCCGCTGAGTCTATTGCCATCATTGACTGTGTTAACTTGTGCTGGACTACTTCAAGAGACTTTCTATATTTGCAGACCTGTTCAGTCATTTATATTTATTGTGCATGTTACTGTGGATCGTATATAAGGTGCCTGTGTATATCCTGTGTTGCAGTCTCTCCCCGTGCACCTCCTCACATATATATTCAGTGGTACAACTTGCTAGTAGCAGACCACTGATCCCTGTTTCCAGTATCACCTGTTCCAGTATCCTCTCACATAGCAGTGGTACAACTTGCTACCGCAGACCACTGACTCCCCGGATACCTCCACTTGGATTCCACTCCTTCACTCAGACAGCGGTACCACTTGCTATCCGCAGACCGCTGACTCTCTTCACCTCCTCGTTTCTGTTGGACATTCCTCCTCACTATAGCAGTGGTACAACTTGCTACCGCAGACCACTGACTACCTTCACGTGTCCTTGTCCTACAGTTCCTCGTGTACTATTACCTCCATATTACCAGTGCTGCTAGTCATAGACTTTCCTGAGCATCTCATCATCTGCTGCTTCCTGGTCCGTGATCACCAGCTACCAGAGTACCCTATTACCATCTACATTGCTCTGGTAAGCCTACCACCTGGTGATCCCTGGGTAAAGACTCCTAGTGCCCGTGACAGTAAGATCAGGCCATGACAGACCCAGATACGGAACCTACAGCCAAAGAGATGCTGCAGCATCTGGTCAGCCGTGTAGAGCAACAGGATGCCCGCCAACAGCTGTTACTTCAGTGTTATCAATCGTTAACCTCCCAAGGAACATCTGGACAGACAGTGACAGCTACTACTGAGGCTCCTGTGCTTTCCTCCGTTTCCCCAGTGCCATCCCAGGTGTCTACAGCTTCTATGCTTCACCTGCCTACTCCGTCAAAGTACGATGGGGACCCCAAAACTTGTAGGGGTTTCCTTAACCAATGTTCAGTCCATTTTGAGCTCCAACCTCAAAATTTTTCTACCCATCGTTCCAGAGTGGCCTATCTTATCTCTTTGTTTTCTGGACAAGCCCTGGCTTGGGCCTCCCCTCTGTGGGAAAGAAACGACCCAATATTGCAAGATAGTGCCAAATTCATTGCTACATTCCGAAGTGTGTTCGATGAACCAGGTCGTGTGACCTCCGCTGCTTCCAGCATCCTCCGTCTGCGACAAGGATCTCATACAGTAGGACAGTACGTCATTCAATTTAGGATCTTAGCCTCTGAACTTCAGTGGAACACTGAAGCCCTAGTTGCCGCCTTCTGGCAGGGGCTCTCCGATAAAATTAAAGATGCACTGACTACCCAGGAGCTTCCTTCGTCACTTGAAGATCTGATCTCTCTTTGCCATCGTGTTGATATGAGATTTCGTGAAAGAGAGGCTGAGAAAACAACTTCTGCTAAAGCACCTCTTCGTTCTAACCCTCAATTTCGTCCAGTTTCACCCTCTGTGATTCCCATGGAGATAGGACGTTCCAAATTATCTTCAGAGGAGAGGAAACGAAGAGTAAAGAATAGACTCTGTATCTATTGTGCTGATTCCACTCATATGCTCAGCTCTTGCCCTAAGAGATCGGGAAATGCCAGGCCCTAACTAGTTCTGGAGAGGTGAAGTTAGGGTCCCTGGAGTCCTCTCCATCTTCCATGAAATCTAAAGTCTGCGCCTTTGATGTTACAATTTCCTGTGCTACCAAAACCTTTGAGTCACAGGCATTGATTGATTCCGGAGCAGCAGGAAATTTTATTTCCAAATCATTAGTAAATCAATGGTCCCTACCAGTGATTACCTTAAAAACACCCATTACTGTGACGGCTATAGATGGATCACGTCTCATCAACGGTCTCATCACCCAGAGTACGTCTCCAGTAACCCTTCTGATTGGTGCTCTGCATCATGAAGAAATATCGTTTTTAATCCTCCCTGTTACGACTAGTCCAATTGTCTTAGGCCTTCCATGGCTTCAGTGTCACTCTCCCCAGATTGACTGGCGCACCCCTCAAGTCACGTCTTGGGGGTCTGAATGTCACCATCGTTGCCTTTCCCAAGTCATTCCTCTCAAAGTACAGCAATCTTCCATCTCATCTACCTCACCGGGACTCCCTCCTCAATATGCTTCATTTACTGATGTTTTTGATAAAGCTCAGTCTGAACGTCTTCCTCCTCATCGTTCTTGGGATTGTCCGATCGATCTTCTACCTGGCAAGACTCCCCCCAGGGGCCGGGTCTATCCACTCTCGTTACCTGAAACTCAAGCTACATCTGAGTATATACAGGAGAACCTCCAGCGTGGGTTTATTCGACCTTCCACCTCTCCCGCTGGAGCTGGGTTCTTCTTCGTTAAAAAGAAGGATGGATCTTTACGCCCTTGCATAGATTTTCGTGGACTCAATGCCATTACTATTAAGAATCGGTATCCCATTCCGCTGATCACTGAGCTATTCGATCGCATCAAGGGAGCCCGTATCTTTACTAAATTGGATCTTCGTGGTGCCTACAATTTAATCAGAATCCGTTCCGGTGACGAATGGAAGACAGCGTTTAACACCAGAGATGGGCATTACGAATATCTGGTAATGCCTTTCGGGCTGTGTAATGCCCCCGCTGTTTTTCAAGGTTTCATCAATGAGATCTTCCGGGACTTATTATATGTATGTGTCGTCGTCTATCTGGACGACATATTGATCTTTTCACAGGACCTGCCTTCTCACCACCAACATGTGGCAGAAGTCCTTTCCAGGCTACGGAAAAATTCATTGTTTTGTAAATTAGAAAAATGTTCATTCGAATTACCCCAGATTCCATTCTTGGGGTATATAGTTTCCGGAGTTGGCCTGAAGATGGATCCAGACAAGGTGAATGCTATACTACATTGGCCCCAGCCAACTACTCTTTGTGCTATCCAGCATTTTTTAGGTTTTGCCAATTACTATAGACGCTTTATTCAAGACTTTTCTTCCATTGCATCTCCTATTGTGGCCCTGACTAGGAAGGGGGCTAATCCTAAGCAATGGTCACCTGAGGCTCTTCAAGCCTTTCAAACACTAAAAGAGTCCTTCTCTTCGGCTCCAATCCTTCGACAGCCTGATGTGACACTCCCCTTCTTCCTGGAAGTAGATGCCTCTAATGTGGGCTTAGGAGCTATTCTCTCTCAACGCTCGGAACAGCAAAAATTCCATCCTTGTGCCTTCTATTCTCGGGGCCTCCTGCCCGCAGAGAAGAACTATACTATCGGGGACAAGGAGTTACTAGCTATCAAAGCTGCATTAGAGGAATGGAGATACTTATTGGAAGGAGCTCGCCATCCGGTGACGATCTTCACGGATCATAAGAACTTGTCATATCTCCAGTCTGCCCAATGCTTGAACCCTCGTCAAGCAAGATGGTCTCTTTTCTTTTCCCGTTTTGAATTAATAATAACCTTCAAACCAGCTGCCAAGAACAAAAAAGCTGACGCTTTATCTAGAGCCTTTGTGACGTCCTCTGATATAGAAGAGGTTTCCAACCATACCATTCTAGACCCCAAATGTATCTCACTGGCTGCTTCTTCCACCAAAACGCTACCATTTGGGAAGACCCTCGTGCCTCCTACTCTAAGGAGGAAAATCCTTTCGTGGTTCCATGCCTCTCGTTTTTCTGGACACGCCGGTGAACACAAGACCTTTGAGATTCTCTCTCGAAGTTACTGGTGGCCCTCAATGAGGAGAGACGTCAAAGAGTTCATTGCTTCCTGTGAGCTATGTTCCCAGTTCAAATCCTCCCGCAGAACTCCAGCAGGGTTGCTGCGACCACTACCCATTCTGTCCAAACCGTGGACCCATATTAGTATGGATTTCGTTACTGACTTACCACCTAGTAAGAATCATAACACTATTTGGGTGGTGGTGGACAGATTTTCGAAGATGGCTCATTTCATTCCTCTATCTGGTTTGCCTTCCTCGTCTACTCTGGCTGAACATTTCATTAAAGAGATCTTCCGTATCCATGGATGTCCTTCTGAGATTGTGTCGGATAGAGGAGTACAATTCGTTTCCAGATTCTGGCGAGCCCTTTGTAAAACCTTGGGAATACGATTAGCACTCTCATCTTCTTACCATCCGCAATCTAACGGACAAACTGAACGTGTCAATCAAGATCTTGAGACTTTTATAAGGATGTTCTCTTCAGCCAATCAAGACAACTGGGTAGAGTTGCTCCCTTGGGCTGAATTCGCCCATAACAACATGTACCATGAGTCATCATCCAAAACTCCATTTTTTGTGGTCTACGGTCACCATCCGTCTTTTCCGGAATTTCCTGCCCTCCCGCCCACCCAAGTTCCTGCGGTGGAGATTGCTTGTCAGACCTTTAAAAATATCTGGTCTCAGGTCAAAACCTGTTTAAAGAAGACATCTATCAAATATAAATCTTTCGCAGATAAGAAGAGGCGGGCTATTCCACCACTAAAAATTGGAGATCGTGTCTGGTTATCTACTAAAAACATTCGTTTGAAGGTTCCATCTATGAAATTCGCCCCTCGTTTTATTGGTCCATATAGGATCATTCAAGTAATCAATCCAGTATGTGTGAAACTTCTTCTTCCTAAGAATCTTCGGATTTCTAATGCCTTCCATGTGTCTTTACTCAAACCTCTTATTATCAACCGTTTCTCAAATCCTCCCTCAGCTCCGCAGCCAGTTCAAGTTCATCAGGAGGAGGATTTTGAGATTACTGAGGTACTAGACGCAAAAATTTCGCGAGGAGTCCTCCGTTTCCTCGTTCATTGGAAGGGCTTTGGTCCTGAGGAGCGCTCTTGGATCAAAGCTGAAGATCTTAATGCTCCTGCCCTTTTGAAGAAGTTCTACTCCAAAAATCCGGACAAGCCCGGTTCCAGGCGTTCTGTGCCCACCTTTAAAAGGGGGGGTACTGTCACTCACCGTACTGTGAGTGCCTCTTCCCGGACATTTAGGAACCGTGGCCGTCCTCCATCCTGAGGGTCTGCGCATGCGCAGCCCTTTCCTATACTTCAGTGTATGTCCCTTTAACTCAATTGGCAGATCAGGCAACACTCCCTATATTAAGCACCTGTGGTCAACACCACGGTGCCTGATCTTGGAGTCTCATTTCCTATGAGTCTCTGAAGGTGTTCCTGTATTCCTCGTGTTTTCAGCGCTGCTGATTCCTGTGGTTTCCAAACCACTTCTACCTCTGTGGTTTCCATACCACTTCTACCATCATCTGTATCATCGTGACTGTTAGCTGATTCCTATCCGCTGCCTCCGTGCACTACAGTCTCCCAAACCACTTCAACGCTATTACTTATCATTGTGACTGTTTGCTGATTCCTATCCGCTGCCTCCGTGCACTACAGTCCTCTAATCCACATCACGCTATTATATTTCACTGTGACTGTTTGCTGGTTCCTACCCGCTGCCTCTGTGCACTCCAACCGTTACTTTACATCCACTCACCTGTTCCTCATCAAGTCCGTGAGCTGATTCCTATCCGCTGCCTCCGTGCACTACAGCCTCCAGCCTACAACTCGCCTGTGTTCATTATCGTGACTGTTAGCTGTTGTCTATCCGCTGCTTCCGTGCATTACGGCCTCCAGCCTACAACTCGCCTGTGTTCATCATCGTGACTGTTGGCTGATGTCTATCCGCTGCTTCCGTGCACTGCAGCCTCCAGCCTACAACTCGCCTGTGTTCATCATCGTGACAAGTTAGCTGATTCCTATCCGCTGCCCCTGTGCACTGCAGTCCCTTCTCAGCTCTCCTGTGTTTCCTCGAGACTGCTGCTCTCATTGCCATTTGCTACTCTCCGTGATCAACAGCTCCTGGTCTACTCTGCTCTCCCGTGTTCCATCGCTACTGACAACTATTGGTTGCTACTGGTTACCTCCGTGTACCGCAGAGTCCTGCTGCTGCTGACCGCGCTATCACCCATCTACTGCTGATCCGCTCTCCACGCCTTCACGTGTCCCGCAGGGCTACCCTCCTGTCAGCATTGGATTTATATCTCATCAACTACTCCTCTGCTGGATCATCTCCACTCTCCTGGGTCCTCCTTGAGTCCAGTTCCACGTGTTACTGATTCCTGTGGATTCGTGTCCCTGTTGGTCTCTTATCTGTGCGCTGCACCTACTAGACCGCTGCCTCATCTATCCTGGGACTTCTCATCCATCCGGCCTCCTGCCGCTCAGGTATCGCTGCACTCCTATCTGACTGCCTGCTTCTGAACCACGGTATGCATACTTCTCATTGACTGTGCTGGTGTATTGCATATCTTGCTGGACTGTGTTGGTTCTCCTCTGGAGTCTGCTATCCGCTAAGTCTATTGCCATCATTGACTGTGTTAACTTGTGCTGGACTACTTCAAGAGACTTTCTATATTTGCAGACCTGTTCAGTCATTTATATTTATTGTGCATGTTACTGTGGATCGTATATAAGGTGCCTGTGTATATCCTGTGTTGCAGTCTCTCCCCGTGCACCTCCTCACATATATATTCAGTGGTACAACTTGCTAGTAGCAGACCACTGATCCCTGTTTCCAGTATCACCTGTTCCAGTATCCTCTCACATAGCAGTGGTACAACTTGCTACCGCAGACCACTGACTCCCCGGATACCTCCACTTGGATTCCACTCCTTCACTCAGACAGCGGTACCACTTGCTATCCGCAGACCGCTGACTCTCTTCACCTCCTCGTTTCTGTTGGACATTCCTCCTCACTATAGCAGTGGTACAACTTGCTACCGCAGACCACTGACTACCTTCACGTGTCCTTGTCCTACAGTTCCTCGTGTACTATTACCTCCATATTACCAGTGCTGCTAGTCATAGACTTTCCTGAGCATCTCATCATCTGCTGCTTCCTGGTCCGTGATCACCCAGCTACCAGAGTACCCTATTACCATCTACATTGCTCTGGTAAGCCTACCACCTGGTGATCCCTGGGTAAAGACTCCTAGTGCCCGTGACAGTCTGATTGCGTGAGCCATGTTTCTGTTATTGCTAGAAGGTTTAAGTTGTTTGAGAGGAAGAGATCGTGTACAGAGGTAAGTTTGTTACAAATAGAGCGTGCATTTCATAGGGCACATTTAAAGGACTTTGGAAGAGAGGGGAGACAGGTGATGCGTTTGAGATTTGCTGGATTTCTGTAGTATTCAGATATATGCTTGTGGGAGAATTGAGGGGGACCTGGATTAGGTGATATATTTACCAGCTAATAGAAGCAGGGAGGAAGAAGGGTAGGAAAGATGATTGTAAGATGTGTGTCTTTTTAGTTTTTGGCGACAGGGTGAGGCTGTTAAAGTTATTGAATTTAAATAGGAAAATAGTTCATGAGTGTTAACTAGAGGTGAGTGAAGTAATGAAGGGGCAATGTGGACAGAGGTTTGTGTTGCAGGATGGGTGAGGGATGATATACTCCTAAAGATAATGCCATGAAAAGAGAAAAAGAAAAATATTTTGGCAAGCATTAGGATTTATGAGTAAAATAGCAAAAAATTAGGGAATTAAAAGAATTACCTTTCTTTTAATTGCAATGTCCTGTGTAATCAGAGAAGGAGTGCGGCTGCAGCAAATGTAGTTTATTTATGGATGTTTGGATAGTATAGAGTAATGATGTGGGGAGCCATGTGGGGACTGGGTGGAAGTGTTGAATGAAGAGTAATAAAGAACAGGTGATTGAGTAGCTGAGTTTTTGCAGAGTCATGAGAGAGGAGAGTGGTTCAAAATCAGTATCATTTCTTCCTACTTGTGATCGCAGACAAAGCTTTAAGTAGAATTGAAAGTACAATGATAAGATAGGGGACTGAAATAGCTGTAGCATGGGTAGGGAGTGGCTGAGCAAGTAGTACAACAAGCTGATTAAACAGAGGGGAGTTTCAGGTGAATACTGACTGTTGTCTGTCACGGGCACTAGGAGTCTTTACCCAGGGATCACCAGGTGGTAGGCTTACCAGAGCAATGTAGATGGTAATAGAGTACTCTGGTAGCAGGGTGATCACGGAACAGGCAATGGTAGATGATGAGATGCTCAGGAAAGTCTATGACTAGCAGCACTGGTAATATGGAAGTATTAATACACGAGGAACTGTATGGACAAGGACACGTGAAGGTAGTCAGTGGTCTGCGATAGCAAGTTATACCACTGCTATAGTGAGGAGGAATGTCCAACAGCAACGAGGAGGTGATGAGAGTCAGCGGTCTGCGGATAGCAAGTTGTACCGCTGTCTGAGTGAAGGAATGGAATCCAAGTGGAGGTATCCGGGTAGTCAGTGGTCTGCGATAGCAAGTTGTACCACTGCTATGTGAGAGGATACTGGAACAGGTGATACAGGAAACAGGGATCAGTGGTCTGCCTTCAGCAAGTTGTACCACTGAATATATATGTGAGGAGGTGTACGGGGAGAGACTGCAACACAGGATGTACACGGGCACCTTAAACACGATCCACAATAATATGCACAATATATATAAATGACTGAACAGGTCTGCAAATATAGAAAGTCTCTTGAAGTAATCCAGCACAAGATAACACAGTCAATGATGGCAATAGACTCAGCGGATAGCAGACTCCAGAGGAGAACCAACACAGTCCAGCAAGGTATGCAATACACCAGCACAGTCAATGAGAAGTATGCATACCGTGGTTCAGAAGTAGGCAGTCAGATAGGAGTGCAGCGATACCTGAGCGGCAGGAGGCCGGCAGGATGAGAAGTCCCTGGATGGATGAGGAAGAGTCTAGTAGGTGCAGCGCACAGGTAAGTAGACCAACAGGGACACGAATCCACAGGAATCAGTAGAACGTGGAACTGGACTCATGGAGGACCCAGGAGAATGGAGATGATCTAGCAGAGGAGTAGCTGATGAGATACGAATCCAATGCTGACAGGAGGGTAGAGACCAGCGGGACACAGGAAGGCGTGGAGAGCGGATCAGCAGCGGATGGACGATAGCGCTGACAGCAGCAGCAGGGCTCTGCGGACACACGGAGGTAGCAACCAACAGGTACCAATAGCGATGGAACACGGGAGAGCAGAGTAGACCAGGAGCTGTTGATCACGAAGCGAAGCAGATGGTAATAATAGCAGCAGTCTCGAGGAAACACGGGAGAGATGAGATGAGGCTGAGGTGCACAGGAGCAGCGGATAGGAATCAGCTAACAGTCACGATGGTGAACACAGGCGAGTTGCAAGCTGGAGACTGTAGTGCACGGAGGCAGCGGATAGGAATCAGCTAACAGTCACGATGATGAACACAGGCGAGTTGCAAGCTGGAGACTGTAGTGCACGGAGGCAGCGGATAGGAATCAGCTAACAGTCACGATGATGAACACAGACGAGTTGCAAGCTGGAGACTGTAGTGCACGGAGGCAGCGGATAGGAATCAGCTCACAGACTTGATGATGAACAGGTGAGTGGATGTGGAGAGAAGGCTGTAGTGCACGGAGGCAGCGGATAGGAATCAGCAAACAGTCACAATGGAATATGATAGCGTTGAAGTGGTATAGAAGACTGTAGTGCACGGAGGCAGCGGATAGGAATCAGCCAACAGTCACGATGATACAGTTGATGGTAGAAGTGGTATGGGGACCACAGTAGTAGAAGTGGTTTGGAAACCACAGAGGTAGAAGTGGTTTGGAAACCACAGGAATCAGCAGCGCTGAATACACGAGGAAACATAGGAACACCTTCAGAGACTCATGGGGAATGAGACTCCAAGATCAGGCAACGTGGTGTTGACCACAGGTGCTTAATATAGGGAGTGTTGCCTGATCTGCCAATTGAGTTAAAGGGACATACACTGAAGTATAGGAAAGGGCTGCGCATGCGCAGACCCTCAGGATGGAGGACGGCCACGGTTCCTAAATGTCCGGGAAGAAGCACTCACAGTCCGGTGAGTGACATTGTCCTTGTGTAGCTGTGGTAATAGGCAGAATGTTCTTCTCCTGTTTCGTCCTGTTTAACTCCGGTATAACTCCGAATTATGCTATTTAAAAATTAGAATTATACACACTAGCTACGCAGCCATCACTGGCTTGCAGCCATTCGACAATGAATATATATGGTTAAAACACAGGTGATCAGTGTTCTTCAATCAGGTCTCAATAAACTTATACTTATACTAATCTCTGACGCTAGCACTGGAAGGTATCGGAGACAGCTGCATATACAACTAGTCTACTATGATGATATAAGGGTGTCAGGATCTTGAAAATTGGCTTTTAGCTTCCTGGACACACCTTCCCAACCTGTATTTAATATTTCTTTGATTGTTTTGTGCTAAATATGTATGTATGTATTTTATGTATATAGTATATTCTTAAATGTAGCCAGGTGGGATTGCACCCACTGCTACCATTATGTAAACATGCCTTTTGTTTGTCTACTGCAATATGTCTAATGGACTTTGTGTCTATATGCAGGCTTTTGGCATCTCACTAAGTTGCATCCAGCTTAGCAGACATGCTGGAGCCACACATCATAAGATGCCTGCAAGTAAGCTGAGGACTGAAGGAAGTCCACGTGCAGTCCCTGGTAAGTGAGAGGGATTTAAAAAGACAGAGGCACAGCGCAGACTGGGTCCCTCTTCAGGATAGTGCTCACTAGGTGTCATTGCTCCGACTGATCCAGGATTGTGCCTGTGTGGACATTGAAGCTTTTGTAAAAGGATGTATCTTTATCTTTCACCGACTTTGCCTAGGTGACTTATTTAACCCAATTTGAGGGACTGAGAAGCCCAATGGCCGATACATAGGGCTGACCTTTGGGCTGGTCAGTGGGCTGTCAAGGCAAACAGGGCTAAATACCCTAGAATCCGCATTTTGTGACAGTGGTGGGATCACTTAGTCCTTGGTACAGACCCAGGTGGCACTCTTCCTTATGTCTCATATAGTTAGGATACAATACACAGGGTTTACTACACTGTTATACTGCTACCTAGCAGAGTCACATGATGTCGCAGGAAGCCAGCACCAAGAGGAGAGCTGTAATAGACACATCGAGAGCAACAGAAAGGAGTGCTGAGGAGTCCTATTGAGGCCTCAATATATGAAGCCTCAGCCACCTAGTGCAGTGATATCGAGAGCATGAGAAAGAAGGAGATGACTTTGATGACAATGCAGCAAAAGAGGTGGTGCCTATTCACATATTCACATGTTTGAATCTATGATCAGAATTCTAATGGCCATTGGTAACTACTCCTTCACAAGCTCCTCCTCCCTCCTGAATGCTGGGAGATGTAGTTCTCTGCCTCCAGGGGAGGTATCCAAAGCGCATGTGCGGCCTGCTCGGGTCGTTGGTGCCACACTCCCAACTCTCTTCACTTTCTTTCCTGACCAGGGGCGGGCTGGGCCGGGGGGGCAGGGGGGCTATCGAGGAGGCATTTTGAAGATCTGTAAAACATTCCGGGTCTTATGATTCTCAATTTCTGAATTTCTGCTGTGACATAGAGATGGTGCAGTCAAAATTTGACATAAATAACATGTACATATCTCAAAACAAAATTACTGCAATCCTGTACTACTATCCATCAATTGTGAAGTGTTAATATTAAATCAACTCCAATATCATTTAATGCAACTCCTCCCATGTAGTCAGAGAAAGGGACCTGTTACAGAATGAATTATTCAAAAAGTGATTGCACAATAGTGGAGTATTTAAAACACCTTGTCAAATAGAGTGTACACTAAATAGCAAAAAACCCTGTCTTGGAGCACAGTCAAAAGGGTAGTCCAGGTTCACAATTTGGGAGTCCACTGCTGCCCAATATTATTCGTAACAATTTTTTTTCTAGAAAACCTCAGTACCGGGAGTTTTAGGATGCATATGGGATCCTATTGCTATCCAAATAGCTCTGATTCTCTCCGCTTCTTCAACTCTGCATTGGGAGGACAAAATTGTGCTACAGTGGACCCCAAATGTGAGAGCTTGAACAATTATTTTGACTGTGTTCCCAGATAAGCTTTTATATTTATAATCTATCTTATATATTTTTAATATTGCACCTACATATTATCGCATCAGTTCCTGCCCCAGTGTTGCTTACAATATCACAGGGATGCATATACATACGGGTTCATTTTGTCAGAAGCCAATTAACCTATCAGTGTGTTATGGAGGGTGGGAGGAAACCGAAATACCCAAACGAAAACATGCACAAACTCGGGGACAACATGCAAACCAACCCATGACCCCAGTGCGATGCTCCCTATATATATCAGATTAATCGCTCCAACAAACTATATGGAAACATATGTAAAATTACGCTTCTCTTTATGGGAATCCACAACCAGTAGCAAATTTATCTAGAATTCAAGCTAGGTGCAAATGTTATACTAATCAAGTGTACTAAATATCTATATAGAGGAAATTGCATGCTTGTGAAAAGCAAGGAATCAGCTTATAAGAAAATTGTGTGAGTGTACCAAACAACAAATCTACTTTGTACTCCTTCTAAGGATATGTACATCACAAGTGTTTTTAAAACATTCTGAAACAAAGAAAGAGGCCATAACGAGACCATCCTAGTGTAGTATTTTAAAGTATGTTATTAAAAAAAATGGTATAACAACTCTTAGATGAACTACAATAATAGGAGATGATCTGGTATCTGGAATTTTTCAGTCATGGAAAAGCGGTCTCACTGCAGACTGGCTATGTTGTTCATTATGCAGACCTAGAAATAACACACAGGAAAACAGATTTCATCCATACTGAGAGCCTGATTTTGAGTTAGGAATAAAGCAAAGAAAGGAACAACTTTATACATGGACAAACCATGTTACAATGCAAGGGGTACAAATTGATTAATTTTTTTACATGCAAGGAAAATACTGGCTGTTTTTTCATGTAGCTCAAAAATAATTGATAGCTTTATTTTTTAACTGAAATTAAGTTGATCTACGACATGCTGTATCCCAGGCAAATCTCAGCCCGGGGGGTGCACAGGCGGTCGCATCACATGACACGCGATGCGGCCGCGTCATTGATGACGTGTGTCATGTGATACGGCCGCCTGTGTGCTGACTCGGCCGCATGGCGTGTTTTGCGATGCGGCGGCAGATAATATTAACAAAATTTGACATCCACCGGCCCAAACAGAGGTCAGACTGAGCGGCCCGGGGGACTGATGCCCCCCTGCCCCCTGGCCCAGCCCGCCCCTGCTGTATAAATCTGTCCCTACCTTTTAAATTTACCTCCTCCTCTAATGTAACATGGTTTTGCCAGGTGCAAAGTTACTCCTTTACTTTGCTTTGCACTTAACTCAAAATCGGGCCCTGAGTGTATTATCATCCAAGGGAGATAAACTGTGTGTTTTTATCCTCTATGCATTTATAAGTCTTCATCCAGTTAAATATAGAAACAGGGGGGTGCATGCTGACACATTTAAATTTGACTCAATAAAAAGAGAAGAGAAGATAAGGAAGTGTGTGTATTAGGGAACTCTAGGAATGTATCATTCTTACAAATAAAATGTTTATTAATATTATTTTAAATATTAAAACTTTTGTTATGTAAATAGCAAAATATTAAAAGCAGAAAGTGAATTATGTGACTCTGATAAATTGTGAAAAGAGTGCAACAAAATTGCAGTGAAACTGCAAGCTGGGTGAAGCCTCCTCTGTTGTTGTATTTATATCTTTATATATGATAATATTTAATCTTTATAGTTCCTCTCATGAAATAATTTTACATAACAGTGTCTTCTGAATCTGACTATATTTACTACCTTTAGATTGAAATAAATATCCCAATAATTATAAGGTGTTATTTATCCATGGGCTTTGAGGCCGGTTTATTATAGATTAGTACTATTTATATTCAAAGAAAGGGTGCTTGTGTCTGTAGCCTTTTCCCCTTGAATTGATAATACATTTTAAGCAGTTGTTTACTGCAACTGTGCAATATATATTGTAAAAAGAGGAGGCATTTAGCTGGCAATATGCAGAGAAAGCAGGGAAGTAGAGTAAAACATTTGTGCAGTAATGCACCTAGATTGAATGTAAAGACCTATGTATGAAAAGCAATAGTTTAAATTTGGTTTAACTTACATGACTTGAAATACTTCCTCTCAGCAAACAGACAGGGTATGTCTGTTTGAATTACAGAGCCAGTGATGGGCATTTCCTTTTAAAGAGAAGGTGGATGTGTCACCTGTCCATCAAGCTAAGGCTGGGGGAGGAGTATCAGGTATAAAAGCTTGTTTATATCATTTGTGCACGGAGACCAATGCTGGGTGAGTTGGCCGGTCCTGAGAGAGAGCTGCACTATGTATAGCTAGTGTTTAGGGTCTCCATGATTGCTGTGCAAGTATACGGTGTCAAAACATTTACCATCCTGACAATAAAGCACCATAAAAAGGAACAAGTTGTTCGTGTGTGCTTCTGCAGTAGCGGGCTCTTGCCACAATATATGCAAATAAATTGGTGATCACACACAAACATACACAAATCTTTCACTTTCCAAATAGCTTGTACAATATTTTATTTACTTATTTGTTAGTATATAGAATATGAGGTATTTACACCAAATCCCAACTACACAGAGGTTTGCAGGTATTCATTCAGCCCTGCTTATAATAAACATGCTGAGTCATTAACAAATCATATTTCTCAAGTGCTGCTAGCAGATTCAAGCAGCCTACAAACTACAGATGCTCAGCTGTTGTCATTTGTACTCAAAGTAACATGTTCATTTGACTAGATTGATAGTCTCTCCATTTATCTTTAGATTTCATAAGTTATAGCTGCTCTAACCCTGGATCCATTCAAGCTTAAAGATTAGTGAGGAGGCATATAGGCAACACACAATGGCAGAGACTGATATGCGTTTTGCTGAGGCACAGCCTTAACAATGCAAATAACTATAACATGATGAACGCCTGTTTGAATGTGGAAGAAAATAAGTCAGTAGAGAAAAACAGGTTGAAAATGTGGAGGAAGTGAGAGGGAGGAGGGTCAAAGGGACAGGATTAGGGGGAAGAGGAGGAGAAGAGTTAGAGGATCTAAGAGACTGGGTCAGGAACAGGCGCGGGCTGGGATACTGCAGGCCATTGATGACGTGGCCGCATCCCGTGTCATGGGATGCGGCCGCCTGAGCGCTAACGCGGCCGCATCTGATGTCATCAGATGCGGCCGCAGAAAAAATCCGGAGAAATTGCATCGGGGGGGCGGCCGGTCGGCCTACCCCTCAGCCTTAAAAGTGGAAAATCTAAACGGCCCCGGGGGCCGATGCCCTTCTGCCCCCCCGGCCCAGCCCGCCCCTGGTCAGGAAAGAAAGTGAAGAAAGTTGGGAGTGTGGCACCAACGACCCGAGCAGGCCGCACATGCGCTTTGGATACCTCCCCTGGAGGCAGAGAACTACATCTCCCAGCATTCAGGAGGGAGGAGGAGCTTGTGAAGGAGTAGTTACCAATGGCCATTAGAATTCTGAGGTGAGTCTGACAGATCTGAGAGACAGAGGGATTAAAGAGAGAGAGAGAAAGATACATTGAGAGACTGGATAACACTTCACAATGGAGAGCTAGATACTGAGAGGAGCCATCTTGGATACAGATGCTGATAGATCAGTGGAGATAAGTGTGAAGATACCGGGTTTTCTGGCCCAATTCTACCACTTCACTCTGGCTGGCCACCCACTGGTGCCTTATTATGCCAGGGAAGCCTACTCAGTACCTTCTAAGGTTCAAATAGTCACTCAGGCAAATGCAGTTAGAAAGTAAAACAATACATTTATTGTAATAAAAACAATCACTAGAATATTATATACAACCAGTAAATAAATACCAAACTGGTTTACCACATCATTTGCCCCTTACCCCACTAGCTTAAGGAGTTACAGTCACCTGGCTTTTCTGACTTGATGATCCATGGATTTGCCGATGTATTCCACTGGTAGAGAACGGCAACTCAAAAACCAGCCACCCTGCAGCTTTCAGCCATTAATTCTCAGAATGAACAACCCTACTCCTCTCGAGTGGTTCCTTATATCTAGGGACAAATTCCGACAGTGTTTTTCCCTCCCCGTGCAAACCTATGGGCCACTCCTTCTTAAACATTGGTAAGTGCTTGACTTGGGGGTAGGAAGGAGAGTGGAGATGAGCTGTTATTCCACAGTAGCTCCCCTCCGGTTTCCCAGACAGAATGTCTCAGGCAGTCCTGTAGAGGACAATGAGTACTAATTGGCCTTCCCCATGCTCTGGTATCAGTAGCTGATGGGGAGTGCTGGTGTTATTTTGCTATCTGGAGGCTCTTGGGGTACCTCTTGGTAAGTTAGCTCTCAATTTAAAAACACATATATGTATGACCAAAAAATAGGGACTCTCATTGTTTAACGTTAGGACTGCTCTTTTAGCAGAAGTGCCGTGACTTGGTGGATGGCTTAACATGCATTTGCAGATGTGTGTAACTGAGAATTCTGCATCTTTATGTATAATAGCAGCTCTTTAACGGGTTAACAGTGGTTTGCTGGGGGATTTTTCTCTGTATTTGCTCCTTTTGTATAGTTAATAATGTCTGATCACTGTCATTGTGAAGATCTGCTGTATAGAAAGATGAAGTTATGGCACTTGTGGATAGCCTGCTTTCAATCCCTTGCACCTCTGTAGTTTTTAAACAAAAGAGATGGAAACATTTTCTGTAGTTTTGTAAAAAGGGAATGATGAGTAAAAACATTAAATGTGAAAAACCAAACTGATTAATATTTTTCCTTATGTTCTGGTTCTATTTATGTTAGTTGGAGTGCACTGGATCACACCTATATGTATAATAATCAACTTCAGGAGCAAAGGCAGCTCACGACAGCTTAAGATTTCAGGAAGGCAGCGGGTTGCTGAAGGGGTAGATGCATGTAGGCAATATAGGATAGGGCATTCCCCTGCAGATACGTTCAATTCAAATTCCAACATACACAGAAGTATGCTGATTTTCAGACGTAAGGTTTGCATATGCTCAGGGGACATTTGGCTTTTTAAAGGCCAGATTATGCAGCCTTAACCATATAAAGAATATGTGATTTCAGAGAGCTGCCGATTGGTACAGTGCAGTCTTTCCGCCACCAGCTGTAATAGAACTTATAACTCTCTTTGATTGAAATTTAGCTGTCTCCTCTTCATGGCTGAAGCAGAGGACCCATAGCCTTGATTTGGCCATGGTTGCTTTGGCTCAGCCATTAATCTAAATAGGGAGAAAGGCAGTCATTAGTAAAAAGCATTTTAGGGTCTATAAACTGTCGAAGATAAGTCCTTGTACTCCTAATGTAAGAAAATGAAGGGCAGACTGTAGTACAAGTTAGGTAGTTGTGGTGTGAACAGGAGGAAGTGTAATATTCTAAATAGGGGAAAAAGATAATCATAAGTGCAAAAAAAATTTAAGGGTCTATAAATTGTCTCACATATGCCTTTGTACTCACAAATTTAACAAAATGGAGGGCAGACTGGCTTCTTGTTTCTTAACTCTACAAAGGAGATGCTGAAGCTGATCACTAGGAGACAGATTATTTGTTGGATCTATTATGGCCAGAAAATACCATCAGGGTAAATGACAATGGCTGAAAGCAGAGGAAAAACAAATCCCAGGAGTACTTGATAGGATCTTCAGATTAATTGATTTATGGTAAACCAATGTGACACCATTAGGAGAGAATGCTGAGAGGAATAGTGCACTGCTGAATCTTCAAAACAAATGGTAGGTAGCCAAAGAAACACTAAGATATGTGACACTAACAGGAGTCAGGCTGAGGGGACTAGAAATCTGAATGGAGAATAGAAAGGGGAATAGAGTAGTGATGGGAATGGAAATCTGAAGGGAGAGCAGAACAAGGGCTAGTGAAATGAGGAGGGGAGGAAGAACGAGGGTGAGATGAAAATGATAAGTGACAATGGATAAATAAAGGGGGTAGAGGAGGGGAGCGGAGAGGTTAGACACAGGAAGGGTAGGTGATTCTGAACAGGTGTGTTTTGAGGGATCGTTTGAAGGTTTGCAGGCAAAGGGAAAGCCTGATAGAACGAGAGAAGTTGTTCCATAGAAGGGGTCAGCATAGGAGATATCTTGAATGGGCAAGTGAAACGTGGTATCCAGATGACAGGAAAAGTGGGAGTGGAGGGTAAGAGGGAGTATGAATGGAGATGATTTTGAAGAGGTAAGAAGCTGTAGTGTTAGAGAGGGGCTTGTAGGTGAGGGAGTGTAGCTTGAAGAGGATTCTATAGTGGAGGTGGAGCCAGTGAGATCTTGACAGAGAGAGCAAGCAGAAGTAGGAGGGCAAGACAGGAACATTTTTTTCCCAGGAGCATTAAGTATGGACTGAAGATGAGTGAGACAGGAACGGGGAAGGCCAGTTAGGACGAGGTTGAACTAGTGGAAGTAGAACCAGAGAATAGATGAAAGCTTTGGTGGCATCAGTGGAGAGGAAGAATCGGATATAAGCAATATTGCGGAGATGAAAGCGGCAATATTGGGTGAGGGATTTAAAATGGCGGGTGAAGGAGAGGGAGGCATTAAGGATGACACCTAAGAAGCAAACATGGGAAATGGAGGAGATTTTGGAATTACTAATAGTGATGGAGAGGAGGGGAGGAGAGGGGACTTTAGTGGGAGGAAAGACTATAAGTTCAGATATGGTCATGTTAAGTTTAAGGAACCATTGGGACATCCAGCAGAAGATGGCAGAGAGGCAGTGGGACACCTTAGTGAGGAGAGTAAGGGAAGGGGTCAGAAGATGGATAGATTTGGGTGACATATAGGTGGTAATGATGGCCAAAGGAACTGATAAGTGGAGTAGATGGAGAGGAGGAGCCTGGTATAGAAACAGAGAAAATGTGATTAGAGAGATAGGAGGTGAACCAATAGAGGGCCAATGGTGTGGAGGATGTGCAGCAAGAGAGGGTGATTGTATCAAAGGCTGCAGAGAGGTCCAAGAGGATGAGCAGTGAAGTGGCCTTTGGATTTGGCAGAGAGTAGATTGATTACTTTGGTCAAGACAGTTTCTGTGGAGTGTGTAGGGGGGGGGGATCCAGAATGGAGAGGTTAGTGAGATGTGTGTAGACCAGCTGTTTGATACCAGTGGAGAAGCATAGTTTTTGAACCCAGAACCTGAAAATTGGTTCAGACCACTAAATGGCTGCCTCCACTACATGTAGGCAAAAGATGTAATTTAAGATGCATTTTGTCTCTCCCTCGTGTGTGAGGGGAAATTACTTTTGTAATGAAAATTAGAAACAAAAGTGAATATAAGATGACATGCTCAATAACTGTATGCAAAGCTTTCAAGGCACTAAGGCCAATTTTAATGTCAGGTTTCAGATGAAATTCAGATGGCATGTCATATTTATATGCAGTATGTAGGAAATAAGTAAAGTAAAATTCAAAAAGTTTGGGTGAACATGGGAGTAGAATACAAATAAATGCACATATGTGATGTGATCAAATAATATGATGGGGTAGCACAAATAGATGAAAGAGGACAGGGCGTAAATGTATCAAAGTCCGATTTTTTCAGCATTTTAATATTGCCAAATTTAAGTCCGAAAGTCATCAAATTTATCAAACTGCAATTTTTGCCCTGATCTTCAAAATCGCTGGCCATCTCTGGCTATTTGCAGCGATGTCAAACACTCCCATGCCTAGCTAACTCTCCTGTGTTGTCCTTATCAAGCTGTGAGATTAGTAAACACATCACTGTTACACTGCCCCTATCTATACAGCCGGAGGTCCCGGCAGCTGTCAAAACTGATAAAACAAGTATCCAGAACATGCTTGTGTAAAAAAAATAAAATTTGAAGAGAGCCACCGCAAACAACTTCTACAGTATGGTAGCTCCAATATGCAATGAACTTAGTTCATTGCACTAGGTCTATTTATAGTATTATGGAATTTTCCCATGCTGTCGTGGGAAACCCCTAATGAACTAAGTTCATTGCGTATCGGAGCTTCTACACTGTAGAAGCTGTTTGCGGCGCCTCTCATCTCTTTTTATTTTTTTCAAGCAAGCATGTTCCGGATGGAATATTACAAATCATTGGCTCTCCTGGCTGCAGATAAGAAGACTTCAAGCAACAAGGGGGCCCTTCTGGCCAATAAGAAATGAAGACTTTAATCAACAAAAGGGGGCTTTTTGCCCGAGAAGAAGAGAAGACATTACAAGCAGGACTTTTGGATACAAATCATTTTTGGACATTTCAAGCGGGACTTTGGGAATTATAAATTTATTTTGGACTTGTTCAAGTTGGACTATTGGATACAATATTTATTTGTGAATTGATTTACAGCCATTTTAGGATTAAAAGCTGCTGACAACAGATGAAAACATCAGTGGTGAGTATATGGGGTTTTATTATTTTTAATAAAAATATGTGGTATAAATGAGGGTGGTTAGTGTCTTTATTGGGGTTCTATTATTTTTATTAAATGTATGTGGTTTTAATGAGGGTGTGGTGATTTATTTAGCATTTTCTTTTGTGGAACTAGATGTCCCAGCCAACTGTGGGTGTCAGGGCATGTTGGCACTTGTGGTTCGCCAAGTGCCAACATGCCCTGGCTGCCATGGGTATGCTGCTGCTTGTAATTATACAAGTATCAGCATGCCCACATTGTTTATGGCACCCTAGCTGGCTGGGACTTGTAGTTCCACAAAACAAAATGGTGGCCGTTTATTTTTTTCTACTTATACTGCCGTTTATTACCCTACACCCACCATCCAGGGGTATAGGAAGAGCCCTAGTGCTTTCAGCACTGGGCTGGGTGTCCCTAGATGGGGGGCCTGCTCCTTTTTTTTGGTGGAACCCACTCCTTAGGGTATCCAACCCAGCGCTGAACAGCCTGGGGTTGGTTGTCATTATGGCAGGGGGACCCCTAAGCGTGTCCCACTGCTATAGTGCCACCAACGGCGGCTGGTTTGTCTAGTGCTGGTTAAGTGAAAATTGGGGGGACCCCACGCAAAATTTTCCCTCGATTTTCATGTAACCAGCAGTAGGCTGGCAGCACTAGGGTTAATAGTGAATAGAGGGAGGACCCCACACTTTTTTTTTAACTTTTATTTATTTTTATCAGTTTTGACAGCTGCCGGGACCTCCGGCTCTATAGCAGGGCAGTGTAACAGTCATGTGTTTACTGATCACGCAGCTAGAATGCAGCGTGTTGTATCTAGTGTGTTTTAAAGCAAACTTAATCGCAGGTTCATACATTTGAGACTTGTATAGCCAGAGTGGCAAACATTTGGGAGTTTGATCTATATCGATTTTGGAAATAGCGATTTTGACAGAAACACAACTCTGGAGATTTTACATGAAATCTCAGGTTCATACATCTGCGAGTTTCAACTCTCCCGAAAAAAATCGATGGATTTGCAAAATCGCACCTTGATACATCTACCCCCAGGTGTCAGATTGTCTACTGTTACTGATAAGAGAACAGTTGAGTCCATGCAGTATTAAGCATACTAGCATTTCTCCCTTATGAATATAAAAAACTGCTGTTACCTGATTAAATATTTTCATTTAGTGAAAGGTCATTTAAAACTCTTACTTAATTCATTTATTCTTGACAACAATGAACTAGTTAATCAACACACAACTGCTTATTGTTTTCTTTAAAGATTGCAAAACTACTTCAAGCAAGACCCAATTATTTAAGAAAATCCGCCTGTCTTTTTTGAATGAGATTGGTTTAAGAGGAACTTTATGGGTTATGATTTTATAACACTGCAGCACATTCCTTAAGCTTTGCATGTCCTATTAAACTATATCCATCTATTGTATTTTTTTTAAGCTTCTGTGTGTTCTATGTGTTTGTGTATGCAACATTTTAATGACAGTTTCCGTTCAGGAATTCAACTTGTCATTATTTAGCAACTGAAAATCTCCTGGTATTAGTTTTCTCCGTGGAGACGTTGAGTGAGATTCATCATCTGCTTTCAAACCGTTTTTCCTGTCAGATATACATCAAAGCAACCATTCTTTACCTTTACAGGTGAAAAGGTTAGTTACATATAGATTTTCATTTTCATTCATTATTGTATATTTGAAAGAAAGGATTATCTTTACAAATATCAGTATTCCATATTTTTAATGTCTTTTTAACCTGCCTGCTGTAATAATACAGTGATACACAAAACATTTGGTGTAATGTACAGAAAGTACCAGACACATATTTTGATGAAATCTATAAAACAAAGTTGTTTTATTAGAAATATTATCATAGGAAATGCATTATTTTGTTAGACTGAAGTTTATAATTTACTGAATATGTGTGTAATACATATCTAATCATGTTTCCAAAAGACATAAACTGCTTATGATTTATACTGAGGGGAGGCACCTTAACACATATGACATACTGCATGTGTTCAATGGATCCTTATTAAATATATTAGTATATAATGTTATTCTTTACTTTTATTAATAAAATGATCAGTCTGAAAACCCCTGCTGGTGTTTTTTCTCCACATAGGCAAAGCAAGAAACAATGACTTACAGTTAAGCCATTAATTACAACAGTGAAAACAAACATGGAAACTGTTGGGGTCTTTCTCTCATAAACATATCAGATAATCATATTTTAATTTGGCTAAACTCGCAGGACAGTGCTGTCAGTGGACCAGATAGTTGAGCGGCAGGATCATGGGTGCGCATATTGGATGTGTCCTGGCCATCCATCTCTCGGAACAAAATATTGAATACATTTACCTCCAATAGGGCCATTATCTAACTTTACAGTTATTTAAGGGCCACATCGCTGTGGTATCCTGCTAGTTGTTCAATGTCAGCTGAGATGACATAGCTTATGCGGCCAGATTTATACTTGTCACAATGTGCATACAGTATTGTGTGCAAAGTTTACAGTAGTTGTTGTAAAAGAATACCTTTGAATGCTAAATTAGTTATCTAATTGCTGTAGTAAGATTAATTTGAGCTGAGTTGGATTGGGATATAAAAACATCTGAGCATGAGGAATCATTTTCATGCCAATATTTATTCAGAAGTAGAGATATATAGACCTTAACCATAAATCATTCTGCTTCTTATTAGGAACCTCTAACTAAAGGTGAGTAGAAATGTATACAATATGGTTTCTTTCTGCACCTTTTAATGTGTAAACACAATCTATGTGAATTTTTTAGAGATTCAGAGTTAGGAATTAGTGGCAATTGCATTTGCAAATTACTGTGCACCTGCTTATTATTTCTTAATACCTCCATTAGAAAAAAAAAAATAACCTTACAGACCATTTCATGTAGCTATGTTAGAGTCTTTCTGTTTTTGATTTTGTAATTTTTTTCCACTTGTATTTGTATAACTTTTTTAGCGCTGCAATATTCTTATGTATACTTACATGATTGGGCAGAGCTAATGTTGCATAATCCATTGAATGTTCACCATTCTGATGGGTGCTAAATTGTGACGTAAATCAAAGAAAATGTTCTCGCTCAGTGTGTTTAAAATCATTGTCCTTCTAAAATACCCAACCTCTTCTAATCTTCAGTTTCTGCAGTAACTTTGGCAAATTACCTTTGTGCATATTTATTTGTATACATTCCTGTTTCTGTTACCACAGAATACCTAAGCATTATATATCAACTTCAGTTAGCATTTTGTTCTTTTAAATTTACTTAAATTATTCATTTGTTTTCCCCATATTAATGTAACCAAGAGCAATTTTTACTAGACTGTGAATATTCTTCTACCTGAAGTAAATACATAGACTGGTGCAGCGGGTTTGGTGTGATCCTGGTACTATATGGAAGGTATATTGATGATCTATTTTTTATTTGGGATGAGGATGGGGATTGCACATTTTGTTAATAATTTAAATCAGAATACTTTAAATCTCACATTCACAAGCACTTTCACCCTTCTCAAATTTGTTACCTGGATATCACCCTTTGTGTAGAGAATAAAAATATCCATACACAAACTTATTGCAGAGAGGTTTATTTCAATATTTTGAGCATTTTAGGAGCAATCCTCATAGGAGCTCGGTAAAAAATCCCCCTCCGGGGCAAATAGATGCCTAAGGAATAATTGTACTACAATGGAGAAATTTGATAGTGATCTGTTAGTAACCAAGAAATATCTAAAATTGTGCTATTTCATTTATTTAAAAGTATAATAGTTCTTCTCATAATGTGAAGAATATTATTAGACTAAGGTGCTCTAACTTGAGATTAGATCAAGTAGTTTTTTGTTTTTTTTAAATAAAAATAACTTGTATAGTTTACTGGTACCAAGTTTCTGTAAAATGAAATCAGACAATAGGAAGAAAAGAGATGCAATTGATCCTTGACTTCCAGATAAATCTGCTGATAATTTCAGATACGGTAAGAGCAACTGCCCAACTTGTACTTTTTTGTAACATCTGTTTAAGTAATGGATTACAGGTAAAAACTTTTTAAATCAAAACATTTATTAATTGCTTTGCAGAATATGTAGATTACCTTAGTGTCGATGCAGATCTTGTTTCCTAGTTCTACCTACCTCTAAGGGGGGTATTCAATTGTTAGTGAGACGGGTGAAAATCCTGCGCTCAAAAAATATTACTGTTTATACTGTAATTACTCGCTGAATTTCAGCTCGCAGTGTTAACGGTATTTACACGCAAATTACCGTATTAATGGTAATATTTTTTCACCCGTCTCGCTAACAATTGAATACCCCCCTAAATGTCTAAGTGTGTGTAGCTTCCAACTCTAAGGGTACATGAACCTGTGTTCTCCCTTTTTCCCCTTCACAGCAGCAATTCAAAACAACACATCGCTTCTTTTGAATTGCTGCTATGATGTCTGCATAGGTGGCAGGTCTTGCAATATCACCAACATTATAAGCCAATCCTAAAACATATTGTAAAGTGACATCTTTTATCTGGTTGCGTGCAAAGTTCAACAAATATAGCAGTTTTGTAAAAATCTGACTCATCTAAACTCTCATCTGAAAGCAAACTAGGTTCCTCTGTACGGTCACTAGTCATTGCAACTATTGAAGGCTCCAGTCTGGGCAACCAATGACACCTCAGCGCTGACTTGAAGTTTTTTCCATCCTTTTAGGTGGTAGAGCATGACCCTTCTCCTCTCCCTTATCCACAAGCATGTCCTTCAAGGCTGGACCTTCGGCCAAAGATTCAATTGAAGAGATGTCTGACTGGACTCATTCCTGGAGCACTTGGACTTGGGGTTCACATTGTTGGATGCTCTCATCCTTAGTGTTTACTAAGTCCATCACAGAAGATGTGAAGGCCACAGCTTAGTTACGTCTTTCAGGCATACTTCTCAGAAAGTGTCTTTTCTTCATAGAGCATTTGTTCAAGCTTTTCATGCCTTGCATTCAGGTGAAGCCTTTCTAACTTGCACTCCACAAGTTCCTTTACAGACTCACTTGACGCATACATCTCTTAATGAACTATGACATGTTTTTGTTTTAAATATGTTTAGTAATTTCTTGCCTTTTTCTGCTGCAATCTCTTGCTGAAACATGACAAATGTTTGTTTCAAAACAGCAATTTATTGGTTTATCTTTGTGGCTATCTCTATAAGAGCTCTAACTTCTTTCCCTTTTTCTGCATATGACTTTTACAATTCATGCAACTCAAATTTCAAGGATTTAAAAAACATAAAGTCTGTCTGCAGTTCCTTTAAGAGCATCCACTTCTTTTCCTTGTTGCTATTATGACTCTTGCAACTTATGCAACCAATCTTTCAAGGATTCAGAAACAATTTAATAGATTATTATCTTTTCATAATAATGTTGCTTTACGTTACACACATCTGTTCTTCAAACCAGTGGTTTTCCTTCCTAAAAGTTTTCTCCATGTGATCAAACTCTTCCCTGGCAACATAATCTGCTCCAGGTAATAGCATGTTTTTGCAGAGAGCAATAGCTTTCCCCTCTGCAAATTCCTTCCTACTGAGAATGAACTTCAAATACACCCGCTTGCAAACTTTCTTTTTGGAACACTTTATTCTTTTCTTGCCCATTTTAGCTGGAGTAAAGACAATTTACACTGGCAATAATCACTTTTTGCTCTATTGTAGCCTGTAAACAACAATCTTGATCTATACATATATCCAGCACTTTCCACAGGCAATTAGCAAACTTCTGTGCACCTGTTGTTTTTGACCACATCCAACTCACAACTAAGTGGCACTACAATCACCAGCACTTTTTTAAAAACTTTTGCTTTCTTTGTGAAGGAGCTCTTATATCACCGATGATGATGCAGACGTGGTGGGTGGAATTTGAGCCACACATAATGGCCACTATCATTCCACTGCTGTTCGCGCGCACCAAACACATGCACAGATTGAAAACAAGCTGAAAGCCAGAGCATTTCAAACACAGAATTACATGTGGCATTTGGCAGAGAGCTAACAAAGAAAGCATTGGCCCCAGAGGAAGTTAGGTTCAAACAAAGAAAGCATGGGCTCCACAGGAAGTACAACTAATAAGCACAGATCAGTAAGTCATCATTGCAGGCAGTGTGCTGTTGTGAGGGGGTGTGGTAAAGGGCCAACACCCCCACCTGAACCAATGCATTCTGGGTAAAGGTTTCTAAATTGCTGAAACAGGCAAAACTGCCTCTTATGAGCATACACACATCTCACACACTACTAGAAGCACTGGACATCACTGCAACATTCCACTGTAAGTTTGTCCTGCAATAACTTCTCTAAATCACATAACTTTTATCTTATCTGTCTATGTCTGCCTGCATCTTATATACTCTGCCCATCTATTTCTATTAAATTTCCTAACATTCGCTTGCATGTATTTCTATTAACTTTCTTCTGAATCTTTAACTCTACTTACCTTATCTGTTTAACTTATTTACCTTATATTTATTCTGCCTGCAACTTTTAGTATACTTTGCTTGCATATATATGTAAAGCCTATATCTATTTCTATTAACTATGTGAGGACACCGGGGTTATAACCAAAGCTCTCTAGATATCCAGTCCTCTAGGTTCACAGGTCACACAGGTAAGGAGACAGGAAAGAAATAATAATCCGTTTTATTAAACAAAATGCACACACTTAGTAAAATACAACAGTGCTCCCCAAGGAGAAACGTGTTCCCCCACCAAATATATCAAGTGCCAGAAAATCACCAGTGCAAGTAAAAACTCCCCAACAAAGTCCCCAGCAGGTTACCTCCAAGCACAGAGTCCTAGCAGGCCCAAACTCCTGGTAATAAAATCCACAGCTGACAATCCAAGTGGGCCAGGGTTTCTGATCCTTAAGGTGGGTCTGTGTATCTTGCTGATCCCAGCCGCTCGGCCAACTCTCCACCAGCTAGGTGGGACTCTGGGTATTAGTCTCCCTACCGATGTAGGCTCACAAATTCCCCAGAATCTGCGAGTGTCTCCCGATGGAGTGGTAACAGAATCAGTCCTAGAGGTACACTGTCCGATCTCTGTCAAGAAGCTCCTGCCTCAAGCATTCCTTTAAGGCCCTGCGAGAATACGGTTACTCTCAAACAGTCCAAGTCCTCGCTGTCTCAAGATTCTCCAACAACAACCCCCTCCCCCAGACAGCTCCTTTTTGTCTCTTCTCACAAGACCTCTGATCCTGGCCACCTCCCTGGGTCAACCCCCACTCATTGTCCTTTTGTGATTGGTGGTGTGAAGAGTTTGGGTGGTAACAGGGATGGTAATAGTGCATGACATCAGTGGTCTCCCCCATGCGGTGATGGTGCCATTCGGACTGTGTTGCAGAGTTGCTAGAACAATAGTTAGCAAACAGGGAGAGACTCACTCCTGATTTTAGATAAGGTCCTGACCCTCCTCTTTTTAACCCCTTCCACTACTTTTTGATTTCACAGGGTCCACAGCTGATTCACACTTCCTGTGAGCTGCCTCCCCCTCCCTCTCTGGACACCACAGCAATAACAGAACTGGCCACCGGGTGGCATTTAATAACTGAGTGGGCCATGGTTGTTCAATTGGCCCACTGAGGACAGACTGGGTTGGCACAATATTCTCAATATAAGGCCCGGGTCTGTCACAAACTATTTAACTCTAATCCTGCTAACTTTTTCCATAAGTGACTATTTCTGTCTTAATCTTTATTTCTATTTATCTTATCTATTACATTTATATACAAATATATATATATATATATATATATATATATATATATATATATATATATATATATCCTGCAATTTAAGTAACTTTTACAAAGCCTGGCTTTCTATCACAAAGGCATGCTTCTTACACAGTCGCCCTTCCCCCTCGTCAAGCATGCTATTGTTTACCTCTTAGGCTTGATCACATGTTACACACACATATGCGGTATGCTACCTTCCTATCTCACTCTCTCTTTTATCTAACTATTTACTCATACTTTCATATCTTTCTCTCCCTCAATTAATCTTTCTTTATCACCCACTTAAACACATTTCTCTTTACACATTTAAACACATTTACTATTTAAACACACACAAACATGAGCTTGCTTAAACACATTCTTTCTCTTTCTCTTGTTACATCTAAACACACACTACACAAAAGAGCAATACTGACCACTCATATACATTTCTGTCTTACAGCCTAAACACTAGTACATATATATATATATATATATATATATATATATATATATATATGTATATATATATATATATATATATATATATATATATATATATACAAATGAGGATTGCTGTAGTATAAGGTCAATAATAACAACAACAGAATAGGATATTATAAACTCACTTCTGAAGTATCAGCATCATGCCTGTTGAATCTTTAATGTATTATCTGTATTGTATGTATTCATTTATATATTGTATGTTTTATTATCTTGGTAAAGTTGAAGACTTGTACCTTTCCATCTGTTTTGCATGTTTAGATAACTGGAATGAATAGGATGAATGGATGTTTATATAGATAATGCAGTATAGTGAAGTAAATGATAGATTGGTATTTTTTTCGTGATTAACACATAATACTGGGCTATCCGACGTGGAGTTAAATAAATGTGTAATACTTAGGTGGTATATAGCCTGGTCAAACAAAGGGATCGCGTAAGTCGCTCTTACGGATTTCTAGTTGGGATTTGTAAGCATAACAGCTTGGATTCCTTGTTTAGAGTTGACGTAGTACGAGGCGAAAGCTCAAAAAGTTGTGTAAAATAATGCCTCTAAATTACATCTGAGATGTCATGGGTGCGTGTTATTCGGCGTGACTAAAATAGCGAAAAAGTCGCAAATTTCATTATATCCCAATAATTAATGAGATTAGTTATTAATAAGATCAGATATGGCGGAACACAGGACCCTATAACAGGCAGATAGCAAAAACATGTTTCGACCACACCAATCTCTAAACTTAATGAATCAGCAGGTGTGGAAATACAATAACCAGCAGTTTTTAAACCTTTGCTTTCTTCACAAACCAGTTTACAGATATTGCTTCTTCTATGCCTCTTCACAGAAAAGATAATGCTTGCTTTCTCTGAAACACAGCGATTTCCCCTCTGCAACTGACAGCTTTGTAACAATGTGTTACTTGATAGTGATATTGAACACATTTCCCTCACCACCATTGCAACTGGGTGGTTGGGTGGACAGCCATGCTTTTATTATTCACATCACCGATAAACAGCAAACTTCCCCTCAGGATGACACCAGGAAACCCTAACTATGGCTTGGACACAGTCCTCCTGCCTAGTCACGGCCACTATCTGGCATCGGCCGCACTGCACATATGCAAAATACAAGTTAAAATACTTTACAGTCCTCCTCCCCCATAGCTTGATTGACAGGTGACACTCCCATCTGGTCCTTAGAGAGGAGGACTCTTCAGGTGCTCTGTTTCATCCATCTCACTGCAGACATGTCCAGTCTCGTATTTGAAACTAACAACTGTCCTCATAGACTTTTGTGGGGACAGCAGCATTTGTTAAGCTGCCAAAAGCTTTGCTTTTTGAAGCAAAGTATTGCCAAGTCAGGATGACAGTAGTGAGCAATTTCAATGGGATCCAGCAGAAGCCTCACCGTGATCCTGCAATTCTCCATTCGTCGGTAGGATGCCTATAAATAGGGAAAATAATTCATGATGGTCAAGGCTCAATGACGTGGCTCTCAGAGCAGTCCTGGCAATTTGCAGAGGTACATATTGAGGGCTACTGCACTTGAGTCATAAATAAACCCCCAAGTGTGACATAACTTCCAAATTATATCCCTACCATTTAGATTTATAAATTTTTGACTGTTCTTTTTATCAGAGTCCAGGACAACAGAGGAAAAGTGAACCATCAACATTGCATTCTTAGTAACTCGTGAGACTCCGTATGACACTACATGTCAGAAGGGTAGGAATGTTATTAGTCCTTGAAGCTGGATCTTTGTATCTATAGTTTTCAACTAAACCTTTTGTCAATGCATATATATATATATATATATATATATATATATATATGTATGCAGTGCTTTTTTTGTAAAAAAAAGGGTGGTGGAACTCACATCTTGTTAATATTTTATGATTTTTTTTTTTATATTCATGTCTTAACATACCTTTAATGTATTATATGTATTGTATGTCCCCCTTCAGTTTTCATCCTGTGTCAGTGCCCCTAATCAATTTTTGGTCCCCCTTGAGTTTTTATGCTGTGTCCCGGGCCCGCCCCTCTCATGCTGGCCTTTTTCTTTTTTTTGTCACCATTTATTTTTCTGACCACTTTATTTTAAACGGCGCCCCATTTTTCCTCTAACTTACCTTGCTTTCTATTGCCTCCTTTCTCCTCTTCACTTCTTTTCAGTCTTCTTTTCTGTCGCGGCGCTCCTCTTCTTGTTGATTGCTCCTCACAGCTCCGTGAATGACTGTCGGGCGCGACGTGCGTGATGACGTCACGGCCGACTGCCATTGGAAATAGAGAAGGGAGGAGGGCGCGGCCGCGCCGGACAGATGGTATTGTTTACTTTTTTTTTTATTGTGTGTGTTAAAGGCCAGCGGAGAAGCCGCCGCAAAGCCAAAAAAAAGGTCCCGGAACGCCGTTCCCAGCGTTCAATGGAAAAAAAAGAACTGTATGTATGTGTATATATATATATATATATATATATATATATATATATATATGCCTTGGATGTATTTTCATGCTTTGCTTTTAAATGTGCATGCTTTATTAGGTTTATTAATAAAATTGGTAACACAAACCTTCTGCAATATATAACAGCATTTTACAGTCTAACATACACCAATCTTTTAGCACTACTCATCGATTTCTTTGTTGCATGTTAAATTTTGGACGTAGGCATCTCTTTCTAGAACTGTTCTTTTTCTAGCTATTGTTATCATATGACAAATTTCAATATGACATCACAACAACATTGACATCCCCTCAAGATGACTAGTTCTATGTTAGGCTAATGACCAGGCACTGTTCAGGTGAACTACTTCTTGATGGTTTATTCAGAAATAGCAGGCACAGGACCTGAGTCATTAAGGAGAGCAAATCATAAAAAAGGAGTAACATTTGCAATTGGGCAAAATCATGTTGCATTGGAGGGGGAGGTAAATTTAAAATATGGGGACAGATTTATAGTTGGGGTAGAGCATGTCTTAGATCAACTTTAAATTTCAGTGTAATAATAAAGCTAGCAATTATTTGTGTGCTAGATGACAAAACAGCCAGTATTTAACTTATGTGCAAAATATTAAACTAATTTGCACCCCTTGCATTGTAACATGGTTTGTCCCAAGCCCACAGAGTTTAAGAAGCAGGGGCGAACGCAGGGTTTAGAAGGGGGGGTTTCCTCCCCCCCCGAGAAAAAAAAAATAGAGTGAGAGAGAGCTGCTGCGCGAGCCTGAATTCTAAAGCAGCCGCGGCGCTGTCATGAAGCATCCGCAGCAGTGCTGTATTATACTACAATACAGCCCTGCCGCGGGCGCTTCTTTGACAGCGCCGTAGCTGCTGTACAGTATCGTTGGTTCCCGGAGGGGAGGGGTTTTTGGAGAACCAGAAACCCCCCCTGCGTGCGCCACTGAGAAGTTGCATCTGGAAGGAAGGTTCGGTACTAGAATGAGAAAGAGTTAGTGGTGTGGTGCATCTACAGGACAGTTCATAGCTGTGTAATGGGTTGACAAAAAAGGGACTCTGTTAAAGCTGATATTACATCTGACAATGAAGGCTGACCAAGCTAACTATAGTGTATAATGAACCTATTGGGTTAATTGATTGTATGTGTTACATATGGTCCCCTTTTTATGCAAATGCTAAAAGACTGTGAGTACAAATGTTTTACACTAAACATAGTAACCAATCATTGTCTTAGCTCTCCTCCAACTGTTAAGTTATCCCTTTGACATTCATTAGACAGTCAAAGGGACTAGTTAAATAAGAGATCACTTTTTTGAAATTTTCCAGTTTAATACTTATTGCGATATATGGAATCAATAAGTAAATATTTTTAGGGCTTGTTTATACATATGCAATGGGACAATTGTTAATACAAATGAAAACTAACACACTCTTTAGATGTGTTTTAGTGATGTGTTTTTAATGCATCTTCCATGGTTACATGCTTTGTGCTTTTCCCAATACCGTCTATTGCACTGGCAGTGTAGGTTTGTAACAGGAAATTGCTTATCATCAATGAAAGGGGAACAAACTCCCACAGAAGGAATTGGTATATATGGACAGGTTGGATAGTTCGGGAGTTAATCCAGAAGGGTGTTATTGCTAGTCAAACCCATAGAAACAAGTGAAAAAAGAGAGTCTGCGTGGGCAGAGATATAACTGAGAGTTGAATTAAATGTGTAGTCAGGGAGGCCAGGGTCAATATAGAAAATAGACAAATAGACAGCAAAAAATGGAAACACTTGGGTAAATGAGGGACAACAAGCATATTGAAAGTAAGGGCTTCCACACAAGTGTGGCTAATGTGTTAATTAAGCAAATTACATTCCAGCATGGCCAGTAACATGTAGCAAAATGCCGAACTGCTCTCGTTGCCTATAATGATGGGTAGCACAGCTGCAAGAGGACATCTTAGTGTTCGTATAAGTGTGTGTTCGGCAGAGGCTTCGGTGTCAAAGATAGCTCAACTTTTTAAAACTTCATTAGCAACCATGTCTGTGCAATTATACAGCATGGGACTCCAGTAGAAAATCGTAGGACAACAGTGGGAGAAAAAGCAAACTCCAGGATCATGATTTTGTGCATTAATTTAAGCTGCAGCATGAAACAGATGAGCAACTGCAGATCATTGACTACAAATTTGAACCTGTAGCACAAGCAACCAGTTCAAACAAAAATGGTCCATCGGGAACTCTGAAGAACAAGGCATAGTTGGATTGCAGTACATAAATTATTCATCACAATTGGCAATGCATATTTGCAGGTTCAGTTGTGAAAAAAAAGTAGTGAAGGACAATGACATTGTTAGATAAATCATGTTGTAAAATAATGGACAAGGTGGCATAAACCAGAACAATGAAGTGTTCTGATGGCTCTGAACAATTTTTCTGGCATGATTTATAGGTGCAGTCCTTCCATTAGAAGAGAAGGTCAATGGTCATTACTACTTAATTGTATTAAGTATTCATTTCATTCCATGTTGTGGCATTTATTTCTTGATAGAAGGGTGTCTTTCAGAATGATAATGACTCCCATCCACAGACCACATGTGGTCACCCAATGCTTTCATAAGCAAAAGACTGATGTTATCTATATGTCATGGTCTTCACAGTCACCAGATTGGAAACCAATCAACCATTTATGGGATATTTTGGAACAATGTCTAACACAGCATATTCCACCACCATCGACCAGGTAGCAGATTTTCTTTTGGTGCACAATTCTAGCCATTGGTAGACTCAATTAACATATCATTGTAAGAGATTGTATCATCTGCACCAGGTTTGATACATAATAATACATTTTGTCCTTTCCCCACATATATTACACATCTAGGATCAAATACCATTACTCATAAATATTGTAGGGGGGGGGGGGGGGGCTAATAGAACCTAGTGACAACTTGTACCAAATATTGAGTTGCACATCAAAACATATAACCTTTTTTTAGCATTTATCTAAAAGCATATGAAGATTTTGCTGCAAAATTCCTCTAAAACCAGAAAAATAAAATCAAGGTATAGTATGGTAAGCAAAGATAGAAACTTGTGAGTAACATAATTGTATTATGCTATTGCCTGGCAAGTAATATATTTGAAGAGAATAGATGCAATGTTATATTCATACAATAACTTGCTATGAAGTCCTGTCAGTTGATCAAATATTTAAAGAGAACAGAAATATAACCCCTTATCTATATCTCCGTTCGGAAAAATTTAAATAAGGTTGAGTTACTATAACTTTTATGAACCCCCTTGACTGAACAAGGGGTAGACTCAATGCCATGGCACATGCATACAATATTAAAATATAATAGTAGACACGTGCACAAATAGAAACATCTAATGCCTTAAGCAATGGAATAATGGAAAGTTCTCTCTCTCTTCCACCAAAATATTATATTCCAAAATAATACTAGAGACAGAGGAGGTGATAGTGTATGCCAAATATTAATACCCTGCCTTCAGATAAAATCAGTTACGTCCGTTTTGTTATCCAGTATTACTGTTCAGCTCTTTTTTGGCTGAAAATATTGTTGAGCAATGACTTTGCATATCCCATTTTAAAAGACTGTGGTTACATATTAAAGGTTTGAAGGGGTCACTCCCAATCTTTGCATGACAATCGGTGAAAAATGTGTCATATCTAAGCTGACAAAATATGAATCACTTCTGTTGCTATGGTACACTAAGAAATAATTTCCCTTGCTGTTTGTGAACATTTCATATTTTCAATCATTGTGACTATTCAACTTCTGCTAACAGTTAATCCAGCTATTACAGCAAAGGCTGTTGTAACATATAAAAAACATGACGTTCTCTTTTGCCTTAGTTTAAAAAACAACATCACAAAAATTGAAATCCAAACTCGTGTATAAACCTGTTTATTGCTTTGTGTGATGTATTTTTTTCCTTGTGAAACATTTTATCTATGGATAACACTTTCAATCTCCAGCTTTTAACAGCAAAAATAACTTGAGGGCATTCTGGAAACCATCAAAAATTCTGTCTGTATTGGCGCCACTACAGATGAATGATGATACCTTATTCTGTGAGTATAAAAAAGTAATTTTGTTAAAACAAAAATGTTAATTGAAATATTTGCATTTTTCCACATTTGACAGCGAAATTATACGTTTGGCCTTAGATGTTCCCAGTCCTACCCCACCCATATTACACAGCAGAATGAATTAACTGTTGTCATCCCAGCTCTACTGAAAGACTATAAATTCAGCAAAATGTGGACTTATAGACACAATACAGTGTGGCATTTTGCAAAATGTTGAAGTAAAGGGGGATGTGGAAGATTGTATAGTCTGAACTTCTCACTGCTGCAAAACGGCTTCTTCCCCTTTGAAACTCAATTTTGGCAAAATGTTGTTGCAACCTTCTTAACTTTCTCTACAACAGCATTTAATTGTCTAAACTACCGACCATATGCCCTGATAACTATGGCTTACCACTTGCAACGTATGACATGAGGTGGTATGTTAAAGCATTCGAGATAATTGAAAAGTGTTTTTAAAAGGTTTTTCTAATTCAACCTTTACTAGTAATTTTTTCAGTTAAAGACTGTACTTCCATGTTTTCGGACGAATTATCACAAAAACTCTACACACCAAATAACAATTTCACAATATGTAAAACAATTGCGGAAAATACATATAAACAATAAAATTAAGAGCAAATTTACAAAATGAGAATGGTGCAAAATTTTGTGCATGTATGACAGTTTAAAATAGAATTTGGAGATTCAGTGATGACTACCCCAAGTCAGGTCCCTATGAGGTAAAGAGGCTTTTTACATACTGTATACAGAAAATCAATGCTGTGTAATTAACCAATATAAAATATTAACTTTAAGCTAGGATCTAGTGATCAGCAAGCAATATGGTTTAGTATAAAGACAGAGACTGACTAATAACACACAAGGTGTTAGATTTTAGGAAGGCTGACATTGTAGAGATGGAAAAATATGTAAGTGACTCTTTGGCAGAGTGGAAGAACTTGAAAGGAGTGCAGAAGAGGTGGGAAAAAATGAAAAGCGCAATACTTAAAGCAACAGACCTTTGTATCAAAAGGGTTAAGGAAAGCACAAGGAAAAGTAAGCCAATGTGGTTTGCAAAAGAAGTATTTAGGTAAAGAGAAAGCAAAAAAATGGCTTTCAGGAAACATAAGCAGAATAATAACGACAAAGAGATGTATCTTGTTAGACAGAAGGAGGCCAAGAAGGTAATCAGATGTGCAAAGGCACAATTGAAGAGAAAATGGCCCAGCCAGTATTTAAAAGGGGCAAAACCTTTTTTAGGTATATAAGTGAAAGGAGAAAAACAAAAGGAGGAATAATAAGATGAAAGACAGAGAATGAGAGTCTTGTTGAGGGAGACAAGGAAATAGCAGATCATCTAACTAATTATTTTTGCTCAGTGCTCACTACAGAAGGAGCGGGAAATGGACCACAGTTAGGTTGCAAGTATACTCATAAAAATGAGGTAGATACAAGTACATTTACAGAGGAGACGGTCCTAACAGAACTCTCAAAACTGAAAATGGATAAATCAGTGGGTGGGACAAGACAACATTATTTAATCATTCACTAGCTATAGAAGTAATTCCAGAGGACTGCAAAAGAGCAAATATAGTCCCACTGCACAAAAGTGGAAGCAAGGAAGAGGCAAGCAACTACAGTCCAGTGAGCCTTACATCAGTAGTAAGGCAATTGATAGAAACACTCTTAAAAGAAAGAGTAGTAGATTATCTCAAATCCAGTAATTTATAGGATCCCAAACAGCATGGATTTACTGGGGGAGATCATGTCAAACAAATCTTATTGACTTTGTTGGCTAAGTGACTAAAGTAATAGATATGGGGGGGCATAAATGCAGCTTATCTGGGTTTCAGTAAGGCTTTTGACACTGTCCCTCAACGCAGACTGTTAAATAAACTTGAAAGCTTGGGATTGGATTCCAAGGTGGTTGAATAGATAAGATATTGGTTGCAGGATAGAAAATAAAGTGTTATAGTAAATTTACATATATTGCTGTCCACCTAAACTGACTACTAATGGGCGCTAACTAACTTCAACTTTTAAATCTGTACTTTATATTAAGAGTTATACAACAAATTCCTGATAACTAATAAAGAATCAATTACTTGACCCATTAGTACATAAAAATAAAAAAATTCTCCAAACTTAAGAAGTGCAATCAATCAATATACCATAATAAGATGCCACCATATCATAACAATTAACACCTTTTCCAATAAATTTGATAGTTCGATTGCCACCATATACCATATTTCCCCATGTATAAGCCGCTCCCATGTATAAGACGCACCTTAATTTTGGCCCTGAAATTTGAAAAAAATATATATTACGGTAGTTGTCAAAAAAGGCAGGGAAAGTGTAATGGCCGGCTGCTCTGATTGTGATCAGAGCAGCCGGGCAGCACAATCTCCCTGCTACAAGTCCCCCCCCCACTGCCTCTGTACCTCTGTCCCCCTCCTCCGTGATCCCCGCTGCCACTGTGCCTGTCCCCCTCCTTTGTGATCCCCGCTGCAACTGTGCCTCTGTCCCCCTCCTCCGTGATCCCCGCTGCCACTGTGCCTGTCCCTCTCCTCTGTGATCCCCGCTGCAACTGTGCCTGTCCCCCTCCTCCGTGATCCTCGCTGCCACTGTGCCTGTCCCCCTCCTCCGTGATTCCCGCTGCCACTGTGCCTGTCTCCCTCCTCCGTGATCCCCGCTGCCACTGTGCCTGTCCCACTCCGCCAAGATCCCCGCTGCCACTGTGCCTGTCCCCCTCCTCCGTGATCCCCGCTGCCACTGTGCCTGTCCCCCTCCTTCGTGATCCCCACTGCCACTGTGCCTGTCCCCCTCCTCCTGTATCCCCCACGCTGTCACTGTGATGCTCCTCCTCGATCCCCCCCTCCGCTGCCACTGTAACGCTCCCCCCCTGCATCCCCACTACCCCTGTATAAGACGCACCCAGGTTTTAGACCCAACATTTTGGGGGAAAAGGTGCGTCTTATACATGGGAAAATACGATATGTTTAATTTTTAATAGAATATATATATTTATGTATGAAGATATTTATAATTTATAATCACATGTAATATGACAATTGAGAGGTTTATAACCTTTTTATTTTAAATGGTTAATCTATGTTTAAATGGAAGCCTGATTGCCTGACCGCAGGATGTCTCTGGTGAAACCACAGATGTGGAGAAATGCGTAAGACACGTGGTCACTCTTTGATGCAGAACTTCACTTTGCTACGCTGGCAATTAGTTGCAACATACAATTCCAAAGAGACGGGTCTAACAGGAGGAAAAGCCCAAAAAATTGAATGCTACCATAAAGAAGCCGGAATTTGATTACTGAAAGGGAGAGATATCGATTGTCTGCAGCCGGTGATATGTTCATCACTCGTACAGACTCCGCTAACCCCGATCCTAACAGGCTGACGTAAAGGTGGACATATGTATTTTATCTAGTCGGGGCAAATTTATTTCCTCCATATACAGTGATATAAGTTGTTTTGATTATCCGCTTGCACCATACAGTTTGTGACCACGGTTCATTATAAGCAGCAGCACTTTACCAACTACCGTAATCTTCCTCTTCCTCTGATTTTGCATGAGAAAAGAGGAGATGTGCAACATTGAGTAAGAGTCCTGATATACAAAGTGTGATCATTGAAACGCAACTCATTGATTGTTCTATTATGTGGAGTCTTTTTATATGTTTTTACTGTGTTTTATTTGTTTTTAAATTTGTTTATTAAGGAAAAGGTGTTAATTGTTATCATATGGTGGCATCCTATTATGGTATATTGATAGATTGTGCTTCTCAAGTTTGGAGAAAATTTTTGTTATAGTAAATGGAGTGCATTCACATGAGGGAAAGGTTATCAGTGGAGTACCCCAGGGATCTGTGCTTGCACCGGTGCTTTTTAATATCTTTATTGATGACATTGTAAATGGTATCAAGGGAAGTATGCCTTTTTGCAGATAACACAAAGATATGCAACAGGGTAAACACACCAGGAGGGGTAAAACAAATGATTGATGATCTAGTTAGAATACATGAATGTTCAAGAGAGTGGCAAACTACATTTTAACGCCAAAAAATGCAAAATCATGCACTTAGGTCTCAAAATCCCTAAATATAGCATTAATGGCACTATAATGGATACTACTCAGGAGGAAAGGAATATAGGAGTCACTATTTCAGGTGACTTAAAGGCAGGTAAGCAATGTAACAAAGCAGAAAGAAAGAAGTAATAATGCCACTGTATTGGTCATTGGTATGGCCTCATCTAGAATACTGTGTTCAGTTTTGAAGGCCATATCTCCAGAATGATATAAATACATTAGAGACTGTAGAAAGAAGGGCAACTAAAATGGTGCATGGCCTACAGCACAAAACGTACTCGGAAAGACTAAAAGATCTTAATTTGTATAGTTTGTAGCAAAGAAGGGAACGGGGGGACATGATAGAAACTTTCAAATATATCAAGAGTTTTAACAAGGTACAGGAGGGAAACATTCTTCAAAGGAAGAGAAGTATTAGAACACGAGGACATGCACTGAAACTGATAGGAAGTAGATTCAAAGGAAATTGAGGAAAAACTTCTTCACAGAAAGGGTAGTGGATAAGTGGAATAACCTTTCGTCAGAGGTGGTAGAGGCTAATACAGCAGAGCAATTTAGACATGCTTGGGATATACATTAGCCTATCCTTACAAAGATTAAAAGACCAAATAGGGTTTGAGGTTACCATAGGGTAATGAATAAAATGGGCAGACGCTGTTCTTATCTGCCATCAAATTCCATGTTTCTAGGTTTCTAACCACAAATTTCTGACTAGCCTAGTGTTACATTATGTTTGATTTTCTTTTACTGCATCATGTGCCCCAATCACACTTCTGTTTAGGGTTTAACCATCTTACTTTGACTAGGCCTTTGTTCCACTGTTTTTATCCAGTGATGTTTTGTTACTAGATGGAAAGGTGGTCAAAACTGCACAGTCCTGCAAACCTTACTACATGCATTATCAGAACACAGGACTAATGTGTCTATATGGTGTTTGTCTCCATTAACTCTAAAAATACATTTACCTCTAATTTCTCTTATTACCAGATCCCTACCTTGCTTCCATACCTCTCTCTATACAATACTTGCCAGGTTCTATAATGTTTAATGTATCTTGTTGGAATTTCAAGTATTTCACATTTTTTGGTACAGTTTCTACCCTTTCCTTCTTCTGTAGTAACTGCAATTGCTTTTAAAGCATTCCTACTCTTTTAAACAAAGGACTTCCAAAATATATATTATGTTCAAATGTACATCTTTTCTAATGCAACATGGTACCTGTAAGTTTAACTGTGCACAGTTTAACTGTGTCTTATCAATTGTACTCTCTTCTCAACTTTCACATGTTGATCATACCTGCATCTGCAACTCATTCATATACTGACACCAATACATGATGTAGGTGCAAGTAGCCACTGCATATTTTGCATAAATGGAGAAAGCATTTGCTATCACCTACCTTGTGCACGTATGCACAGTATATATATATATATATATATATATATATATATTATCTGCACAATTTTAGATGATTTCCCTCATTCCAAATATTTTTTCCCTTCAACAATTTCTAACTGCCCAAGCATGTGGAAACTTGGAAGATCACTAACCACTATGATCAGCGACCCTCCAGCCACTATATATCTGTTCAAGAGGCCAGTTACATCAACCACCATCATTCCTTTGGGACCATAGCTTAGGGTGTACATTTCCAATATCACCAAGCTCCCTTACCAAAGAAAGGGAAACCCACATAAGCTGGGACACTCAGGGTTCCTTGCACAGCAAGCAGATTTGTGCAGCCTGCCACATCCTCAATCACTTTCTCCATACTAAATACCCATTCAACATATGTCCAGGCCTATCTCTGTAAGATTCACATAGTAGCTCCACAAGAGGCAAAAATTCTTACTTTCCAAATGTATATGTCTGAATAATACCATTGTGAGCCACAAACTTTACCACCAATCTACTCATTTTCATCTAATCAACACTATTGTGTTGAGAAAAAGTGGCATAACTGCAGTAAATCCTCCTTAATGCATTTTAGCAATTCCATGATGGTAAATACAGCACAGATCAATTCCCCCTGTATGAACTAGAAGCATGTTGGATGTACAGTCAGCTCCTCATGCCGTCTACATATAAGCACCACATCCTCCGTTTGTATGCCCTTGATGCCTATCCACAGCATAGTGCCTCACCTCACCTTGCAGTTCCAAACTGTCTCCCATTTGGTCTGATGTCTGACCAACATAGCCCAAAATATGTAAGTGTCCCCCTCTATTTACACTAAGCACTGGCAAAGATTGTAAACATGGTAAAAAAAAAACATAGCTGAAAAACAACTAATGTTCCTGTGAATGTTAACATAATTATCTTTCATTTATACTCATACACAAATCTCACTGCACCATTCCTTTGTGTTCATACCCAGCAACTGCCCTTCCAGGCCACCTCCCAAACAAAACAGTGCAAGAAAAATACTCTACCCTTTTAAAGTGTGTTCACTCATGTACTTGTGTCATTCTCAAAACCTTTGGCCATGACTGTACAAATGCCTTTAACTTGAAGGCAGAACGGGGGTGAGAAGGGGCAGACTACCGTAGGCAATGTACAGTGAATTTTAGGGATGTGCACCGGCGACTTTTGGTGTCTCGTGTTTTGTGTTTTGGATTCGGATTTTCTTGAGGTTTTGGGTTCGGATTTGTTTCGCAAAACACCTGCTGAAAGGTTTTGGTTCGGAATTAAGGTTTTGGATTCGGATTTTTTTTGAAAAAAGCATAAAAAGTTCAAAAATCAAGTTTTTGGGCTTATTTTCACTCCTACGCTATTATTAACCTCAATAACATTCAATAACAATCATTTCCACTAATTTACAGTGTATTCTGAATACCTCACAATATTGTTATTAGTCCAAAACAAGAGGTATCTTTCTGGACTGCGTAGTGGAGTGGTCACCACAATATAATAAGAAAACCATCAACTGGTCTTTATTACACCAAAAATTGTACCTGGACTGCGTAGAGGAGTGGTCACCACAATATAATTTAACAACCCTCAACTGGTCTGAATCGCACCAAAAAGTGTACCTGGACTGCATAGAGGAGTGGTCCCTACAATATAATTTAAAAACCCTGAACTGGTCTGAATCGCACCAAAAAATGTACCTGGACTGCGTAGAGGAGTGGTCCCTACAATATAATTAAAAAACCCTGAACTGGTCTGAATCGCACCAAAAAATTTATCTGGACTGCGTAGAGGAGTGGTCCCTACAATATAATTAAAAAACCCTCCACGGGTCTGAATTCCAAAAAAAAAGTTTCTTGACTGCGTAGTGGGGTGGCCCCGGTACACAATTTTTTACCGGGGCCACAATATAATTAAAAAACCCTTCACGGGTCTGAATTCCACCAAAAAAGTTTATGGACTGCATAGTGTAGTGTTCCCAACAATATTATTTAAAAATTTTGAAGCAACAGTCAACGTTGTTTAATATCTGATACACCTCTATCTGGACTGCATAGTGGAGTGGCCCCGGTATTAATTTGGTACCGGGGCCACAATACCTCCTCCAACTTCCAAGTGTAGTGTTTATAACATATAAACACTACAGTAATTCTAGCACGTCAATACCTCTTGTTTTAAATAATGACAGGGCATTTTACTTTTGGTTTAATTTTTTGAATTTGTTGACATTTTGTTTTACTTTTTGAACATGGCAAACGACTGTTGAATGGTCACATAATGCCAAAAAAAGAGTTGCAAGATGGAATTGTCCTTGGGCACTCCCACCCACCCTTATGTTGTTGAAATAGGACATGCACACTTTAATAAACCAATCATTTCAGCGACAGGGCCTACCAAACAACTGTGGCTGAAATGATTGGTTTGTTTGGGCCCCCACACCAAAAAAAAATTCATCTCTCCCTGTACAAACTAAACAGGCTCTACTGAGGAAAGATGTCGTCCTCATCCTCAACCTCTGATTCCTCTTCCTCTACAGTGTGTACTTCCTCCTCCTCACACATTATCAATTCGTCCCCGCTGGACTCCACAACCACAGGTCCCTCTGTACTATCTGGAGAGCAGTGCTGTACTTCATTGAGGAATTGATTATTCATTATTATAAACATCATTTTTTCAAGGTTGTGAGGAAGCAACCTGCTTCGCCGCTCACTGACCAGGTTCCCCGCTGCACTAAAAACTCTTTCCGAGTACACATTGGAGGCGGGACAACTCAGGTAAAATTAGAGCCAGTTTGTACAGGGGCTTCCAAACTACCTTTTTTCCTGACAGTAACAATATGGACTGTCTGACATGTCTATTTGGATGGTGACAGCATCCAATGCAGCGACAGTAGACATGTCTGCAATGGTTGGCAGGTCCTTCAGTCCGGACCAGATGTTATCAGCATCCCCGCCAGCGGCTCTTTTAGGAAAACTGAGCTTTTTCCTCGCAGCCATAGATGTGGAAGAAAATGAGTGTGGAGTTGTTGGCATGTCACGGTCCTCTTCAGGGGACAATCTCCTGACCAGCAGGTCTTTGCACCGCTGTAGACTTGTGTCCGCCGGAAACAGAGACACAACATACGCTTTAAACCGAGGATCGAGCACGGTGGCCAGAATGTATTCCTCTGACTTTAAAAGAGTGACCACCCTCGGATCCTGGCAAAGCGTACGAAGGGCTACATCCACAAGAGCTACATACTTGGTGTAATCGCAATGGTTTACGAGCTCCTCCCTCACTTTCTCCAGCTGCTTCTGCAACAGCCTGATCAGGGGAATGACCTGACTCAAGCTGGCAGTGTCGGAACTGACTTCTCGTGTGGCAAGTTCAAACGGCTGTAGAACCTTGCACAACACGGAAATCAGTCTCCACTGCGCTTGACTCAGGCGCATCCCCACTCCTTTGCCTATGTCATAGGTGGCTGTGTAGGCCTGAATGGCCTTTTGCTGCTCCTCCATCCTCAGCAGCATATAGAGGGTGGAGTTCCAGCGCGTCACAACCTCTTGTTTGAGGTGATGGCAGGGCAGGTTCATGCTTTTTTGATGTGCCTCTAGTCTGCGGTAGGCACTGGCTGAATGCCGAAAGTGTCCAGCAATTTTGCGCGCCACCGCAAGCATCTCCTGCACACCCCTGTCACTCTTGAGGTAATGCTGCACCACCAAATTAATGGTGTGGGCAAAACATGGGACGTGCTGGAAATTGCACATATTTAATGCCCGCACAATGTTACTGGCATTGTCTGACACCACAAATCCTCATGAGAGTCTAAGTGGGGTAAGCCACTGGGAGATAATTTCCCTCAGTTTCTCTAATATGTTGTCAGCGTTGTGCCTCTTATTAAAGCCTGTAATACACAATGTTGCCTGCCTTTGCACGAGCAGCCATTTTGTAGATGCTGCTACTGATGCAGCTGTTGCTGTTGCTGCGGAAGGGGATGCATCTACCCAGTGGGCTGTCACAGTCATATAGTCCTTCGTTTGCCCAGAACCACTTGTCCACATGTCCGTGGTTAAGTGGACAGTGGGTACAACCGCATTCTTTAGAGCACTGAGGACACTTGATCGTACTTCTCTGTACATTTTTGGTTTCACCTGTCTAGTGAAGTGGAATCTCGACGGGATTTGGTACCGGGGACACAATACCTCCATCAACCCTTTAAATCCCACTCCACTGATGGCGGACACCGGGCGCACGTCTAACACCAACATTGCAGTTACAGCCGCAGTTATACGTATTGCAATAGGGTGACTACTATCGTATTTTGTGGTCATGGCAAACGACTGTTGGACGGTCAATTGTTTTGTGAAAGACTTAGCGGTCTTACGACTTCCCCTCTGGGAAGATGACCGACTAACAGCAGCTACAGCAGCAGTGGCAGTAGTAGGCGTACCGCTGCAGGATTCCTCGGATGAATCCCGTATTGAAGAGGACTCAGTCTGGCTGCTGACTTGGGCTGCAGGACTGAATCTGATGGAGATCGTGGAGGAAGTTGACGAGGAGGGTGTTGCTGGTGTGTATCCAACTGGACCACGGGATTTAGGTGTCCCTGTACCAATGACGGTCCTAGCCCCAGTTCCTGAACTAACCACTGAACTATTAAGGTTATTCAGGTGACGTATAAGGGAGGATGTCCCTAGGTGGGCAGGATCCTTACCCCTGCTTATTTGAGCTTTACATAAGCTACATATGGCCATACATTGGTTGTCCGGATTTGGATAAAAATAACTCCAGACCGAAGAGGTGCTTTTTTGGTCTTCTGACCAGGCATGACGATGGGCTTTTTCATCCCATGGACATCAGCTATTCCCCCCCCTGGTTCCTCATTTTCAATAACCACATCACCATCCTCATCATCAAGTTCCTCCACAGCACCAGCTACATCATCAATAGCCTCCTCCCGAGCTACCTCTTCCCGTACAGTGATGGGAAGGTCAGGCTTGACAACCACCAACACCCTTGGACTCGCCTTGGGGATTTGTGATAATTTCTCTTTAGAAGGCAGAGTTGTTTGCTGTTTTGTTGCTGACAGCATAACTCTCTTCAATTTTTTGGAGTGGGGGGAGGAGGAGGAGGGCTAAGATCCTTGGGTGAAGCTGAACCACTAGTCATGAACACGGGCCAGGGCCTAAGCCGTTCCTTGCCACTCCGTGTCGTAAATGGCATATTGGCAACTTTACGTTTCTCCGCAGATGATTTTAAGTTTCTCTTTTTGCTACTTTTACTTAACTTGGGCTTTTTGGATTTTACATGCCCTGTACTAGGAGATTGGGCATCGGGCTTGGAAGACAACGTTGATGGCATTTCATCGTCTATGTCATGACTAGTGGCAGCAGCTTCAGCATTAGGAGGAAGTGGTTCTTGATCTTTCCCTATTTTATCCTCCAAATTTTTGGTCTCCATTATATGTAGCACAAGATACTGCAGAATGTGTGAACTTGGTAATATTGCAGTACCACTGGACTTATACTGCTGGATTGGTTTTGCAAATTTTGTTATATTTCCTTTTTTAAAATTTTGTTTAAATTTTTTAAACACTTGGGAATAATGGGGAAATAACTATGCCCTTAGAAGCACAGAGCACAGGACACAGCACCACTGGACTGAACAGGACACAGCACAGGACCCAGCAGCACCACTGAACTCAGAAGGACAGAGCACAGGACACAGCACCACTGGACTGAGCACAGCACAGGATATAGCAGGGCAGAGGACCACCTAACACAACCTCCCTCTACCCTGATCAATGCCTGAGTGAAGATGGCGGCGGCCAGCGGGGAATTTATAGAATCCGAGTATCGCAAGATCCGACAACGGGATTATGACTCGGAGCCTCGCTTTCAGTTTTGCAATTGGCGGGAATACCCGGATCTGTCTCGGATCCGGCTCGGATCGGCAAGGTTCGAGTGGGCTCGGATTTCAGATATCCGAGCCCGCTCATCCCTAGTAAATTTGTGCATTTTTTAGCCATATCATTTGCACCAGCTACAGGGCAGGTGTGAGTGCCGATTGGTAGTAATTACTACACGTATGCAGACCAGAACATGTATTTGCAAGTAAGAGAAACTATAAAAATGCATTTTATGTACAGTACATATTAAGAACATCCTGATTTATGTATTTCATGTAAAAAATGTTTTGATGATTATAGCATTAAGAGTTGTATATTCATTTTAAAAAATATTTTTTTTCTATGTGTTCTGATGGGACTTTATATTGCACATATACATGTGCATATCTGCCAGTCTGTTCTGTCTGTCTACCTACGGCAAGTAACGTATAGTCAACGTGTACTTATGCCCAGATTTAAATGGAGAAGTATAACTATCTGTCTTCTGACCACATGGGTATGTGTAAAGAATAATATACTGCACAGACATGATGGCTTCAACTGTTGTGCCTCCTGATCCAGCCTAACCCAACTCCTGAGCTAAGGCCTCAGCGCTTACGTTGCCACTTTCACTGTTCTCTTATCTTCAAAGTAAAGTCTTTAATCAGTAATAGTTTTTGGGCCACTAGGTTGGTCCACCACTCTCAGCCCTATCGAGTCCCTCCTGGGGGTAAATGTATTAAGGAGAGATGTTTGCAAATTGCTGATATTCAGTGACTTTGACACCTACATTTAAAATGGCAATGTGTTTAAAGGCAAATCTTGCATAACATCGATTTGCATTAATCGCTCCTTAATACATTTACCCCCTGAACTTTAAAGACATCTCTTTACATACTGAACCTTTATCAGCTTATTCTAAGCTCAATCATGACAACCTAACAACTATTTTCACTTTTGTCCAGGGTGTTAATTATGTACGGTCTCCTGTAGAGTAATATTATTTAGTGTGGTTGAGTTGACTAACAGCCACAGGACTGTCTGTGTTTCCCCTTCCCACTTCAAGCATTTTGTGTTGCCTTCTCTGCAGCTGTTTACTCTATGCATTATTCAAACACTAGCTGATACAACCAGACTATTGGCAGTTTAGCGATGATTTCCCAGATGAGAGACAAATAAGGCTGCATGTAGAGTTGGAAGCACTTGTGCCCTGAAAGATAAGCAGGAAAAGAATCACACATGAAAAAGTGTATTTCCATGCATATGTTCAGTCATAAGTATCTCACGATGCGTCCAGCTCTACAACACTAGCATATGCAGCAAGTTTATGTCAGGAGTAGCAAGCCTGTATAATTATCCACTGTGATAGTGTAGAAAAAGCTTAGGATAGCGTAGAGCTGTAATTTGACAGTGTTAGCAGTAAATGCATCTTATGTATTACCCCATTTGTACACAATTTTATAATATCATTAAATGTCATATACACAAGAGAATAGTATCTTGAAACTGTTATTAATAAATGTGAAAGTCGCATTTACCATATATAATGTAATTAAATAAAAACACAAATATAAAATGCAAACTAAATTCAATATAATTACTTACAAACATGTTCTTTTCCCACTTTAAAAAATTATATATGAGTCTTTTTTCCTGCCACAGTCCACAATGTAATATCAATTAAGTAATGTGAATAGACAACCGCAACTTGATATAATATAGCAGTTCTGCTGATTGTGATGATCATCTTTTGCACCAGCCCTCCAGCACCTGTAAGAGATATACATGGATATGATCTTAATGTAATCGGCCTATGCTTGCTTGTCTCATTCCTCCCCCATTCTGCCTCTCCATGGGGCATATTCAATTTTCCTCATTGTTCTTTTGAACAATTAATTGAATCTGCAAGTGTAAGGATTCATAAGTATAATAGGCAACAAAATGTGCAGGCACATGTGTGCGCATTTTTGATGCATATGCGCATGTACGGTGTATTTTACATGAGCCACATAGTATTTAGTGCTGCTATAAGCTGCATGGATTAGGTTTCTCTGGGGACACAATAATGAAATAAAGACATAGACACATTTCTTTAGCAAAAATTAGTTTTATTTCAGATATTATTTAAATATTAGAGCTCTCATTTAGAGTTTAACGCAATTTTATAACCTGAATGTACAAATACCATATTAAAATTAGAGATGGTCACTGACCCCCGTGTTTTGGTTTTGGATCTGGATTACCTTCGGGTTTTGGTTTTGGCAAAACCACCCTTGCGTGTTTTGGTTTTGTTTGGTTTTGTTTTGCAATTTTGCTTAAAAATCAAATTATTTTTTTTTTGGGGGGGGGGGGGGGGGGGGGAGGAGAACAGGCGAGACAGTATACACGAATTCGGCCGTCAGGTGGCTCTTCTAGAGTGGGAGATGTTTATAGCTCCTTTTGCAGTATGTTTATAGCTGTTTTGTCTTGTTTATAGCTCTAGTGCCGTGTATACTGGGGCGACTATGTGGGTATGCAGAGTAGTAAACTCTTAGGGGTGGGCCGGGCAGTGGGATTACGGTGCCCGGTTCCAAATTGCTTCGGTAAAAGCTATGCAGTAAATCTGCTAATTGGTATATAAACTTGCTATCCCTAAAATAATGTAGTGTGTGGCTGGAGGGTGAGGGGGTGGAGCAAGCTTTTTGTTTAAATATAAATTTAGTAGTGTTCCCTTCTAAAAGGGAGAAGCGGTGTGTGTAATTATGTTCAGGTACATAGGGGGAGAGATATGTGGGGAGTTTAAAGGTAACAGGAAAGTGTTATGTTGTGGGTGCTATGTAGATGCTTAGGCGTCTGGAGCGCTCCTGCGTTCCAAGAACACAGGAAGGAAGACCCTGGGCCACAACCACCCCGACCGCCCGTCCAGCGCCACGATCCGGTATCCAGAGCAGCAGCCAACCCGATCACCCAAGGTAACCTGTACACTAAACTGCTCTTTTTAGAGCTTTGCAGCAAAATGCTAATACATTGTTACCCATCCACCTAAGCATCTACATAGCACCCACAACATAACACTTTCCTGTTACCTTTAAACTCCCCACATATCTCTCCCCCTATGTACCTGAACATAATTACACACACCGCTTCTCCCTTTTAGAAGGGAACACTACTAAATTTATATTTAAACAAAAAGCTTGCTCCACCCCTTCACCCTCCAGCCACACACTACATTATTTTAGGGATAGCAAGTTTATATACCAATTAGCAGATTTACTGCATAGCTTTTACCGAAGCAATTTGGAACCGGGCACCGTAATCCCACTGCCCGGCCCACCCCTAAGAGTTTACTACTCTGCATACCCACATAGTCGCCCCAGTATACACGGCACTAGAGCTATAAACAAGACAAAACAGCTATAAACATACTGCAAAAGGAGCTATAAACATCTCGTACTCTAGAAGAGCCACCTGACGGCCGAATTCGTGTATACTGTCTCGCCTGTTCTGCCCCCCCCCCCCCATTTCCCCCCCCCCCTCTCTCTCCATCCCTATCCCCATCCTATCTCCCCACAGGTCGCGCCACGGAAAAAACAAAGAAACAACCAACAAAAACCGGAACTGGAACATCCGGAGCATCCATCAAGGCAGCACCAACCCTCATAACAACGAAACAAAGCGCAGACACCCCAGGTAAGCCCTTCCATAAGGGTCCCTACCACCCACATCAAAAATTTTTGGCCTAAAATAATCTAATTTAGTGCTCCACCTGGTTCTTGGATAAGTAAGGTAATCGTAAAGCTAATAAATTATGAAAAAAATTGTTTAATTCCTGGTAGGCCGTCATTAATTCTACACACAAACCAGATTGTCTTCCTCTCCATCTATGCATATTGGCAATGCAGCCATTGTCTTTGGGTGTATATTACACCCTACATTTATAGTTATACATATAAAGAAATGGACAAAGGCAGTTTGGTTTCTGTCTCTATAGGCCCCCCTCCACTTGTAGAAAATAGTAAAAAATTCAGCCGTTATAGAATGTACAATATAAATTGAAATGGACAAAGGCAGATTGGGATCAGTCTGTGTATAACACCCTACCCTGAGAAATTGCCAAAACAGCAGTCTTTCAAGACTGTATGTGATATAGAAATGCTACTTGGGGGTAGATTGCCCCCTACACTTATACTTATACTTATACTTATAAGTATACTTATTTTTTTTGGGGTGTGTTTTTTTCCCTGATTTAAAAAGACTATGTACTTTTACATAGGCTTTACCAGATGACGTACAGGGAAGACTACCACGAGGACTGGTGCCAGAACCTGCTTGCTGATTCTAATCATATGTGGACTGCTTTGAATCCATTTTAATGAGCCCAAACCACTTGTAGTGCAAAATATTCAATAGATACTGCTGCTAAATATGACTTTTTGCAGCCATAAAAATTATTGTTTCACACTGGGGAATATGGGACACCCCAAAGCACATGTAGTGCAAAATATTGTATAGATACTGCTGCTAAATATGACTTTTGGCAGGCAGAAAAATTATTGTTTCACACTGGGGAATATGGGACACCCCAAAGCACTTGTAGTGCAAAATATTGAAAAAAATGCCTCCTCTATCCTCCTCTCTTCCTGCTCTAACAATTGCTAATAGAATTGGTATCAGAATTGAAATAATAATAGAAAGAATAAGGTGTACAATTATTGCTCTGTCCCTGCTCTAATACAGCCTGTGACCTAACCCTGCTCTCTCCCTCTGTCAAATGGCGATGGATTGCTGTGTAGGCGGGTATTTATGCATTTCAAATATCGCGAGAACCGAGCTCTGAGATCCGACTACGTCACAATGACGTTTTGCCTCGATTTCGGATGGGCGAAGTTCGGGTGGGTTCGGATCTCGGGGAACCGAGCCCGCCCATCTCTAATTAAAATTGCATTATAACCTCAGTATTTTGAGTTGCATGAAAGATACAAGCAGCTAAGTACTGTATAAGAATATGGCCCCAACTAGATGTGCTTTAGTCATATCTTGATGCAGCTGCGAGGATAGTGACTAGGGGGTAATCATTTAAATAAATAAATAATTAATATTTACAACAAAATCGATCCAAGCACCAGCACTCGTAGCCTGGGCTGGATAAAACTAGTCACTGCCACAACCAGCACCAGGCTGTGCAAGGCTGGGGACAATCCTGCTATAAAAAGTGAGAAATGCAGTCATAGTGGGACCATCCCCAGCCTGGTAAACATGGGTATGAATTCCCTAGAGGATTAGCACGGCAAAAAAAGAAGCAGGTTCTCCTCCTAGGGAAAACAACCCCCATGCTGATAGCACTGAGGACCATCCCAACCTCCCTGGTGCCATCTGATAGTTGGGATAATAAGTAAAGTAGTAGAAAATATCACTTTAGTATTTTGCAGTTTAAAAAGCAATTTTTTAACATAGCTCATTTTCTGCATGTAATAGGGGGAGTTGATGCAGCACATACAACCCTTCCATCAGTGCAAAAAGAGCCACTCTTTCACAACCAAAAACATTTTTATCCACCAATGTACTGTCAGTCATACTTGTCAACTCTCCCCTATATGGCAGCCTCCCACATCTGCCCACTTCCTAGTGAAGTGGGCAGAATTAGATCCAAAATGCTGCGATTCTCAGGGAATCGCGGTGTTGGGCCCCGCCCCAGCTGTAAAATTACATGTTTGTGTCATTACATCACGGGGGGGGGGGACCAGAAATGGCATGATTTTCATACCCCACCCCCAAAACGCCAAACTCCCCCAGGCAGCTCCCGGATGCTGACTTAAGAAAGTTGGCAAGTATACTGTCAGTATGTGATTTATCTCTCCTCATCCATTTTCATCCAAATTTCCTGGGAGTGCGGGTGACTCCTTCCTAATATGGCAATCAGAGTTATGGCAAAGATTATTTGAGAGGCAAGAAGAACAGGAGTGGCTATTAGATATGTGTATAATGTAATAACTCTACATGTTAGTCTGTAATGGTTCATTGTATATGTTTCAAGATTTGCTCTAATTAGGGCCTGTATGTAGTACAAGATATGTAGATTGTTTGATTCTTGTATGTGGCTAAATCTTTCCCTTATGACAATGTCACTGCACAAAATGCAGTGACATTACTAAATAAATCAACTAAAATGATGTCATCAGTGGTTCCACCATACAAAAATCTATTAAATGTGTGCAATAATTTAGCTTTACCAGGTGTGGAAAAGCTTAATGTACAAACTAAATAATCCTTGCTTTTGCATGCTGCTCCAGAGGTCTCTTTATTAAATTTGTACTCTGTAACCCACTTTAACAAATAATAGTTAAAAAATAAAGATGCAGATAGTCATTCAGCACATGATACAGTCAGGTACAAATATTGCACACAATGCTCAGTGTTTTTTTATTGAAAAACTATTAAATTTTGTCATGCTTACAAAAGCAGAATATTACAGAGAATGATCGTTTTTAGAATTATGATAAGATGTAAGTCCACATTGGTCAAATGTGTTAGTTCTTTTTGCAGGAGACAATTCTCTCCTGCCATGGCTCCTCGCTCCACTTTCATATCCAGCACCGAGGCCAGAATTGGCATTGGAATGAACATTTGGTATGCTCAAAGCCTGTTTTCAGAGCGTTGACCAGTTGTCAGGCACTGGACCCACTGGCTACCGTGGCTTGAGTTTGTGGGTGCCATCTTGTCTGTCTGAACTGCGCATGTGCAAAACTAGCCCTTTTCAAAACTCCTTCCATTCACCTGATTGATTGATTGATTGATTGATTGCCTGTCAGCCCTGTCTATTTAAAGCACCTGTTTCCTTACCTGAGTGCCAGATCCTCAGGTTTCCACTCCTGTTAAGATGTGTTCCATTCTGGCTCCTATTATCCTGCTGCTGCTGAGTACTATCACCAATACCTGCTTTCAGCTATCTATTGTTTCAGAATTATCCTGCTGCAGAATATTACCACCTTTATCTGCTTCCAGCTCTCCAGTGTTACAGCATTATTGTGCTGCAGAGTATTACTACCTTTATCTGATTCCAGCTCTCCGGTGTTAGCGTCATCTGGCTGCAGAATGTTACCACCTACACCTGCTCCCAGCTCTCCGGTGTGTCAGCACAATACTGCTGCAGAGTGTTACCACCAATACCTGTTCTCAGCTCTCCAGTGTTACAGCATCATCCTGCTGCAGCGTATTTCTACCAGTCTCTATCTCCTGCACATCAGTGCTTCTGTTCTCTATCTACCTGCAGACCATCGCACTTCCTCATGATCCTGACCTTAGGGGCCTCCTAAGGTCCACAGGACCTCTGTGCCTCATCTACCTGCAGAATATACTCCTCATTATTACTCCTATCAGCAACCATCTTACTCCTGTGACTTGGTTCTCCTCTCGGTCTCGCTTGTGCCCCTCCTTGAGAATCGCGACATGCGGTTAGGGAGCCGCTAAGTCCAAACTCCCTTGCAGGGGTCCCAGGTGAATACCTCACCTCTCCATTACACTCCGCACCTCTTGGATGGTAGCATTAACTCAAGCAGACCATATGGGTTCTTCCAGACCCTAAAGCGTGACACCGGTCTGGAGTAGCCTGTGTGGACAGACATTAATAATCTTGGGACTAAATCCCATGAACCAGCTATTAATGGGTTGCACCTTTACCAGCCTCCTTTCCCAGAGAGTGGGAGATGCTCACTTGTGCTCAGTTGCACCTAGGTCTTAAGCACAGAGTAGTAGGGGCTTAATCCTATCCTAGTATTGACTCTGACACTGAAAATATAAATACAGGTGACATCAAGAAAGTGTGTTGCACTGTGAGTGGGGATCTAGGTACACCAAAAATCTGATGCCAAAAAACAGGCAACAGAATGTCACTAGCCATTGTTTGAGTAAAAGTCGTCTGGATCCAGAGCTGAGGTCAGGGCAGCTGTGATCTACAAGTAGACAATATGCAAAGCCAATGGTCAGGGCACATTGCAGTCCAAGAGTAGTCAGTATCCAAAGCAAATGGTCAGGGCATGCTGTGGTGTAAGAGCAGTTAAAATTCAAAATCACTTACCGGAACAAGAAACAAGGCAAAAATAATAAGCAGACAATTCAGAAACAAAGTGGTTGAAACTAACTAATCAGCACTGTGGCTATTAGCATCCTGCAAATTTATAGGAGAATCTTGGACTATGGTAAGCACACCTCCTACTTTTGTGTCCCCTGAGGAGTGGACATCCATGGCATCTTTGAGAGAAGTATCTGAGGGAAATTCCCTATTCTTTGTAGACAAAAAAGTTGCCATGAAGTACACTCTTGGCAGCACGTCCTATAATTCTTGAAGTTTGCAAGCAAATTTCCTCTATTCAGATGTCCAATGTATGAACTCCGGTTGGGCTTGACTTGGGGTAGCTTCACTTGTCCTCTGATGTCTTTAAAATTAAGGCATCTAACTTTTGCTGACAGAGATACTCTCACTCAAATTGAAGAAACAACAACTTGTTCTTTGATTGAGCATCCACCATCCAAGGGTGTATAAGGCATGTATAAGGCACTTCTAAGAGACACCGATGAAGCTATGAATCTAGAGGCTAATTGCCTTCATTTATGCCTCATGTGAATAATGAAGCCATTCACATGGCATGAACTGTTTTAAGTAACTCTTATCGATGCCATTCCTAAAATAATTTGCATGCTTTAAGTGGAACGAAGTCCTTTGCACCCTCTAGTGGTATGACTTTTTCTAGTCTACTGGAATGAAGTCCTTTTGAATGAAGTCTTTTACTAACAAGCCACTCATTGGTTTGGTATGCAGTTCATGCTATTTGCATGTTCTCCAACAGGAACCGGAGGTGACACACTGGTCACTCCCTGACTTACTTCCACCCAACACTCGAAAACAGTGCAGACAGAACATGGTGATGGCAGTTACATGAACAACACAACGTCAAGTAGAGAAACCCAAAACATAAATAATAAATATATAAAATGGCTTACCTAATGAAAAATATATATATTTTATTGAATAATAAAAACAGCCAATAAAAATTGATGTACCATGTGAACATCAACCACAAATATCTGTACACTGGCTATTTGATATATGTAATAAAAGTGTTAACACAGTATTATAGAATAAAATCCAATGGATACATGAATGATAATATAATAAACAAATAAAATAACATACAAATTATACTTATGGTGCAAATAAGTTTGCCTTTTTGTGAAAAAATCAGTGTCTGGCCAGTACATTATAAGAAAATAGACTAGTATTGACCCTAATATTGATAAAGCTAAAAGATAACTTTTTTATCCTTTATTCCAAATAAAATGGAAAAAATGTTTTAATGGGGCAGTCTCACCCACTAGATGTGTCATGTAGAAGATCTGGATATGCACCCTCACGAGTGATCTCTTCAGGAATCAGATGTAAATAAATAGGATACTGTGTGTCGCATGCTTCAGAGTTATCACAATGAAAGAGGGGAGATCCCCTGTTGTCAGTGTGTTCAAATGGATATCTTTCTAGTGTCAAATATCCAACTGTGCTGCTGTTGATAGCGCTCCTGTTGGCAATATTGTTGGTATAACCAAACAAAAGTTTTGTAGCCCCAAAATACACAGTTGTGCCGCTATAGAAAGCACTCCTGTTAACAATAATATCAATGTGATCGGATGGATGTCCTTATAACAACGAATGCACGGTTGTATTGCTGTTGGTAATGTTCCTGTTGGCCATCTAAAAAAGCACCCTGTCGGGCAATATTAATGATGAATCATAGTTCCAATGGATAAGACACATTGTGTCTCGTGAAACGGAAAAGGCACCATATAACAGGAGACTGCACACAAAGTGTTTTGAAGATCTATACTCGGCTACACGGTTTGCTGGGGAATTGTTCTCCAAGATTATGTATGTCTCCTGTTGTATGGTGATGGCAGAAGGACTGGATGAGAGAATAGCAACAGGTAATGCAGGGAGTCAGGAAATCACTTCTGCACAGGTAGAGAGACTCAAAAGAACTGACAGTCCAGAGAATGAATTGACTGCTTTAAATACTATGGCCACTTGAGGGCGCCGACCTATGAAAGAGGATAGGAGAATTCAAAGGATGGATCTGCGCAGGCGCAGACCCGATCAAAACATGTCGCCAGCCACGGGCAGCGGTGCTACACACCGAGGAGCAGCGGTGGACTGGATAGACAGGTAAGCCGGGATCCGACAGCAAGGACAGTGGGCCCGGTGTGTGATACTGGGGTTGGTTGGCATTATGGCAGGGGGACCTCACACTGCGGGTTCCCCTGCTATAGTGCCACCAGCAACACTAGAGTTAGTCAGTTTGGGAAGTATCGGGGAAGGGGCACACAGATTTTTTTTCCATCTTTCTTCAATTACTGTGTTGTGCCGGCAGGGCTACCATCTATATTGCCAGTGGGGTCGCCGGCTGCCCTTTGAATGTCGACATTGGGACTGTCGACAGTACAACTTGTCGACAATCACAATGATATGTTTTGCTATATCAACACAATAACCATGTCGACAGTCTGACTGTATGTATTGCAATGTTGACATTTTCAGTGCCAGCAAATCGTACCCAACCCTATCCTTTAGCTTCTCTAGCTGCTTTTCCACTAATTTAATAAGTGGCATGAATTAGCAAAGACTGGAATTGTCTGAACTCGTTCCCCTTATTATTATTTTTTTTCAAAGGTTTATGTTGAATACATAAAACTGAAAGGATTCTCCAGTGTGCTGGAGTAAGGTAAATGTTCCTCCACTCATCTTCATCATCAGCTATTTATATCTTGTAACAATTTTTGTATAGTCCTTGTGGGTACCTCAAGTCTCTCAAACATATTAAACAGCGATGGGCATCAGACAGGCTCCCAAAGCCCCCAACCCCTCCCTGTTTATGGTCAGATTTTTTTTGTTATAGCTTGTAACACTTGTTTAAAATACCTTCTGATACTATATTACAAATAGGAGTCTCTTTCTTTGATTGAATGTATTGTTTTAACTTAATATTGAGATTAAGGATAATTAGTCACCCTTTTGAGGGTTAAAGGGTCCCTCACGTGGCCCCTGAAGTGTAGTAAGTTACCGGTCACTAATAAATTGCAACTCATTACTACCTTGTGTTTCATTTCATCGTGTGACAGACTATGTTTTTGTTGTGGGTATTGCAGTATTTCAGTGTTCAGCTTGCTTTTGTAAATGACAAAAGTGGCCAAATTGTTACAGTCCAAAGTCAAAATCTTCTGCTATAACCTCTCATTTTGTAGAAGATTTTGGACTGTCAACTTTATAGTGTCTGTTCAAAATATAGTAGGTGTTCAAATTCAGTCACGAGGCACAGACAATGTTAGCGCAATTATAAAAAATTATAAATCCTGAGGAGAATCGAAAGGGGTGAACCATTTTGCTGTGATATTACTTCACAGGCCGGGAGATCGGGCTGCATACCTGATCCCCAGCACTCTTACCTGTCTCCGCTGTCCACTCGCTGCGTCGCGGCCATCTTTGCTTCGGGTCTGCGCATGCGCAGACCCGTTCTATTCATTTTCTCTGCTCCTCTCCTATTGGCTAAAGATTTTGGATCCAAAGTTTAAAAGGCACCTCCCCTGGATGTTTGGTGCCTGTTCTTTTAGTTATCTCCTTGGTGCTAGACGTGGCTCTCTTGAACCTGTTGACCGCAGAGCTGACACTCTATTTCTGCGCTTCACCTCCACTCCAGTGGTACCTGCTGACTTCTGAACTGACACTTCCTAAGTGTTTATGCCACCATCCCAGTGGTAACCTGTCGTCTGCAGAGCTGACACTCAACTTCTGCACTTCACCTCCGTTCCAGTGGTAATCTGCTGACTCCAGAACTGACACTTCCTAGTGTCCCTGCCGATATTCCAGTGGTAACCTGTCATCCGCAGAGCTGACACTCCACTCTGTCTTTTTCTGCTATCCCAGCTGCACCTGTCTTTTACTCTTCTCCATGTGTTGTCTGCCATTGCTGACCAGCTTGTTCCTCTAAGGAGTTTCGCCTGATACTCCTAGTGAGGGCCGCGACCTGGGAGTAGATGCAGGAAAGGCCAAACCGCATTGCGGCTGGTCCCTGGTGAACACCGTCTCATTGTTAGGCTCCGCACCTTGCTTGCGTAGTGCAAATCTAGGCAAACCATTAGACTATTTGCAAACTAGGCAAAGACAATTACTGAGTTTTTTAATGATAAATAGATATTGGTAGCAGCAATATATAAAGTAGACTGAACTATATAAAGTAGCTTGACTATAAATGACCTGTTGTGTGCTAGTACTAGACTAGGATGATGAGTACAATACTCAAGGTGCTGTTGCTGCTGTTGACACAAACTACAGATGCCTTCACATATGTTGTCTGGTTTGTTGTAGAAAAATTACCACACACAAGAGGTGGATGTGTTTGTCTTTTTCATGGTGCTTTTTTAGGATATGTGCTGGTAATATCTTACTACAGTACAATCAACATTATTATCATCATCATCAGCTTGTTGAAGCTCAACACATGTATCCCTATCATCTTCATTATCATCATCATTTCCACCATTATCCCAATCTAATATAGTAAATACTTCCAAGATAGAATTCTTAATTTCTAAATCATTAAGCATGTCAAACTTGTCTTGAAAGTAGAGATGGTCAATGACCCCCGTGTTTTGGTTTTGGATTCGGTTTTGGATCTGGATTACCGTCGTGTTTTGGTTTTGGTTTTGGTTTTGCAAAACCGCCATTGTGTGTTTTGGTTTTGGTTTTGGTTTTGTTTTGCTATTTTTTTGGAAAATCCATGTTTTTGGGCCTAAATTAACCCAATTTAGTGCTCCAACTGTTTTAGAGACAAGTAATCTAATTGTTGAGGTAATAAATCATCCAAAAAAACAGTTTAATTCTTCGTTGGTAGGCCTATTCTACACACAAAACAGATTGTCTTCCTCTCCATCTATGCATATTGGCAATGCAGCCATCGTCTTTGAATGTATATTACACCCTACACTTATAGTTAAATATGTAAAGAAATGGAAAAAGCCAGTTTGGTTTCTGTCTCTCAAGGCCCCCCTCCACTTGTATAAAATACCAAAAAATTCAGCCATTATAGACTGTACAATATTAATTGACATGGAGAAAGCCAGTTTGGTTTCTGTCTCTCTAGGCCCCCCTCCACTTGTATAAAATACTAAAAAATTCAGCCATTATAGACTGTACAATATTAATTGACATGGAGAAAGACAGTTTGGGGTCACTCTGTCTCTCTAGGCCCCCCTCCACTTGTATAAAATACCAAAAAATTCAGCCATTATAGACTGTACAATATTAATTGACATGGAAAAAGCCAGTTTGGTTTCTGTCTCTCTAGGCCCCCCTCCACTTGTATAAAATACCCAAAAATTCAGCCATTATAGACTGTACAATATTATGAAAAATGGACAAAGCCAGTTTAGGGTCACTCTGTCTATGACACCCTACCCTTAAGGATAAATTGCCCTAACAGCAGCCTTTCAAGATGGTATGTGATATGGAAATGCCACAAGTCCCTTTTCTCTTTGGGGGTAGATTGCACACTACACTTACATAGAAAGTTTTAAAAAGATGTTATCGGCATCATCTTCAGCTTAATCCTCACCCTCATCAGTGTGTACGTCATCATCACAGACTATCAATTCATCGCCGCTTGAATCCGCCATTAGAGAACAGTCAGTGCTTGGATGTCTTGGATGGTGAAGGCCTTCCTCGTGGAAGATGTAGTTCATTTTTATAAACATCATTTTCTCCACATTTTTGGGAAGTAACCTTCTACGGCGATCACTGACTAAGTTCCCTGCTGTGCTGAACACTCGTTCAGAGTACACACTGGAGGGTGGGCAGCTTAGGTATTGCAAAGCAAGTTTGTACATGGGTTTCCAAATGGCCTGCTTTTCTTCCCAGTAAGGAAAGGGACTGTCTGACATTTCCATATCAAATACCTCTTGAAAGTAATCCTCCACCATCCTTTGCATGTTTATACTCATATTGGATGGCGTTATGGGCAAAGTGACACATTTTTTTGAAAAATCCTTCAAACCAGCCCAGATGTTAAATTGTTCTGGTCTGCCCCCTGTGTCTTCCCTGCTTCTTTTTTGGAAATTTAATTTTTTACGAGCAACAGCTTGAGAAAGTGAAGGAGGACACGTCGTCAAGCCGAGGCCCAGTTTAGCGGCCAACTTGCTGAGCAATAGCTCCTTGCAAAAGTTCACATCTCGCTCATTTACAAGTAAAGACTCAATGTAGGTTTTAAACCTTGGATCAAGCACAGTGGCCAAAACGTACTGATCCGAGTTCAAGATCTTAATAACTCGAGGATCATTGTGAAGCGAATTAAGTACTTGATCGACAAGGCCAACATACTTTGCTGAATTGCTTGCTTTCAGCTCCTCCTTCATTTTCTCAAGCTGCTTTTCCAATAGTCTAATTAAAGGAATGACTTGGCTCAAACTAGCAGAGTCTGCACTGACCTCACATGTCACAACTTCAAATGGTTTCAGCACCTTGCACAGCACTGAAAGGATTCCCCACTGTGCAAGAGTGAAATACATCCCCCCTCCTTTCCCAATGTCATGACTTGTGCAATATGCTTGGATGGCTTTGCGCTGTTCCTCCATCCTCTGAAGCATGTACAGGGTGGAATTCCACCGAGTTACCACCTCTTGCTTAAGTTGGTGGCAGGGCAAATTAAACTGCTCTTGGAGCTGCTGTAATCTCCTACATGCTGTGGCTGAATGCCTGAAATGGCCTGAAATTTTACGGGCCACCGAAAGCATCTCCTGCACCTCACGGTTATTTCGTAGGAAGCTCTGCGCCACCAAGTTGATGGTGTGAGCAAAACAGGGAATATGTTGGAAATCACCCAGCTGTAATGCTCGCACTATATTGTTGGCGTTATCTGAAATGACATACCCTGGGGAGAGTCCGAGTGGTATAAGCCATGCATCAATCACATCTCTCAGTTTGCGTAACAAATTGTCAGCCGTATGCCTGTTAGTGAAGCCGTTGATACAAAGAGTGGCCTGCCTGTGACAAATGTTACGCAGTGGTGTACATGCTGCTGCTGTTCCTGCTGGTGAAGGTGAATGACCAGCCCAGTGGGCTGTCACAGTCATATAGTCTTTGGTTTGGCCACTTCCACTTGTCCACATATCTGTGGTTAAGTGAACAGTGGGCAGAATGGCATTTTTCAGCGCAATCTCTACATTTTTACACACTTTTTGGTATAGCTGTGGAATAGCTTTACGGGAGAAATGGTGTCGCGATGGAATTCTGTAACGCGGACACAAAACCTCAATTAACTGTGAAAAACCAGCTGCGTTTATTGTGGAGATTGGACGCAGATCTAACACTAACATTGCAGCCATGGCGTCTGTGATTCGCTTGGCGACTGGGTGACTGCTGTCATATTTGCTTCCCCTCGAAAATGATTGTTTCACAGTTAATTGCTGAAATGTAGGACTGCTCATTTTATTAACCTGCCTCTGGGATGACGATTCACCCCCAGCAGCAGCAACAGCAGCAGCAGGACTAACGCTTTCTTCAGAGGAATCAATAATAGTGCCGGAGTCATCCAGCCTTAAGTGGGATGCCGGGCTAACTCCGAGCGCTACTGAGGATATTGATGAGGATGGTGTGGTGGGTGTATTTTGTAGCCGTCGGTATGTCGGTGAGCGGAGGGTCTTAGCTGATGAGGGAGTGCTTGTATTCTTTTGGGAAGAACTTTCAGCTTTTCCCAACACTTTGCCATGAACTCTCGTTAAATGGCGTAACATAGACGAGGTTCCAAGATGGTTAAGGTCCCTCCCTCGACTGACTGTGGCTTGACATACACTACAAATGGCTATACAATTGTTGTCTGGATTTGGGTAGAAATAATTCCACACATAAGAAGTGGATTTTTTTGTTTTATGCCCAGGCATGACAATGGCCTTTTTCTTGTCACGTGCCAGAACTGCTGCCACTGGTGCAGGACTTACACAAACAACCTCATCCTCATCAACATCCTCATTAGCGCCCTCGTCGCCTACACAAATCTCCCCCTCATCCTCTTCTAATTCCAAAGTGGCATCCTCAATTTGGGTATCACCGGCTACACTCGGGCTATTAAGGCACACATCAGCAGAATGCTCACGATTAGACATCCCACTGTTGGATGGACTCTCCACAGGGATTGTTGTCATTTGTGAATCAGAGCAAATATTCTCCTGTAATGCCTCACTGTTATCTTGCAGCTCGGCTTTGACGCGTAACAGTAGTTGTGCACCAATTGTAGGCTGGGTAACTTTTTGGGATCTGCCACTAATAGCCAAAGGTGAAGGCCTCATTCTCTCTTTGCCACTGCGTGTGTAGAATGGCATGCTTGCAATTTTTTTTTTATCGTCACTTAACTTTTGCTCAGTTACACTTCTTTTTCGCTTCAATACAGTAAATTTTTTTTGGGTTTTTGTTTTTTGCACTAATTTGAAAACACTCTGTTGTTTGACATTGCCTTAGCCAGATGACGTACTGGGAACACTAACATCAGGACTGGTGACAGAACCTGGTTGCTCATTCAGATCATATGTGGACTGCTTTGAATCCATTCTGAGCGCAAACCACTGGGGAGTGCTAAAAATTATTTAGTAGATACTGCTGACAGATATGACTTTTGACAGCCAGAAATATTAATGCACAATTAGGGAGGACACCCCAAAAGCACTGAGGAGTGCTAAAAATTATTTAGTAGATACTGCTGACAGATATGACTTTTGACAGCCAGAAATATTAATGCACAATTAGGGAGGACATCCCAAAAGCACTGAGGAGTGCTAAAAATTATTTAGTAGATACTGCTGACAGATATGACTTTTGACAGCCAGAAATATTAATGCACAATTAGGGAGGACACCCCAAAAGCACTGAGGAGTGCTAAAAATTATTTAGTAGATACTGCTGACAGAAATGACTTTTGACAGCCAGAAATATTAATGCCCAATTAGGGAGGACACCCCAAAAGCACTGAGGAGTGCTAAAAATTATTTGGTAGATACTGCTGACAGATATGACTTTTGACAGCCAGAAATATTAATGCACAATTAGGGAGGACACCCCAAAAGCACTGAGGAGTGCTAAAAATTATTTAGTAGATACTGCTGACAGATATGACTTTTGACAGCCAGAAATATTAATGCACAATTAGGGAGGACACCCCAAAAGCACTGAGGAGTGCTAAAAATTATTTAGTAGATACTGCTGACAGATATGACTTTTGACAGCCAGAAATATTAATGCACAATTAGGGAGGACACCCCAAAAGCACTGAGGAGTGCTAAAAATTATTTAGTAGATACTGCTGACAGATATGACTTTTGACAGCCAGAAATATTAATGCACAATTAGGGAGGACACCCCAAAAGCACTGAGGAGTGCTAAAAATTATTTAGTAGATACTGCTGACAGATATGACTTTTGACAGCCAGAAATATTAATGCACAATTAGGGAGGACACCCCAAAAGCACTGAGGAGTGCTAAAAATTATTTAGTAGATACTGCTGACAGATATGACTTTTGACAGCCAGAAATATTAATGCACAATTAGGGAGGACACCCCAAAAGCACTGAGGAGTGCTAAAAATTATTTAGTAGATACTGCTGACAGATATGACTTTTGACAGCCAGAAATATTTATGCACAATTATGGGGGACACCCCAAAAGCGCTGGGGAGTGCTACAAATTATTTAGTAGATACTGCTGACAGATATGACTTTTGACAGCCAGAAATATTAATGCACAATTATGGGGGACACCCCAAAAGCGCTGGGGAGTGCCAAATATGAAGAAAAAATAATAAACCTCTATCCTCCTCTCTGCACTAGCGATTTTGGTTAGAGCAATTGCAAGAACAATATTGTATTCTCTGTCCCTGCTCTAATTAGCCTATGACTACACCCTGCTCTCTCCCTCTGTCAAATGGCGATGGATTGCTGTGGTGGCGTGTATTTATAAAGTTGAAGTATCGCGAGAACCTAGCCCCGAGATCCGACGACGTCACAATGACGTTCGGCCTCGATTTGGATTCGGAATGGGCGGGAGAGTACCGAGCTGCTTAGCTCGGTACTCGGATACCCAAAGTTTGGGTGGGTTCGGTTCTCGGAGAACCGGACCCGCCCATCTCTACTTGAAAGGGATGCAAGTTGATCTACTGTATCAGACTCAGAAATGTTAGACATATAACTTATGGAAAGAGAAATCTTTCAGCACAGAAGACAGGAAAAAATGAGGGATATGTACAGGGTATAATGCTCTCAAATTGCAATAATGAATTAAGTGGTGACAAAGGTGAGCATACAGTATATACTTATGTGTTTATAAACTGCATAGTGTTGATGCACTCTACACAGTATAGTTTTCATTTTTCATAGTAAATTTAATTTCTATTTGGGGAGGACAAAAGGACATACCTAGAGTGATTGCAATAGATGATTTTCAGCAAATAATAAGTGAGCTCAAACTATCACTTTATTGTTTATTGATATTGTGAGAATATTACATACTATAAATATAGCTCTTTTTTACAGTCTTCTATGCAAAAAAAAAAATCTCTTTTCTGTTTTACTTTGGTGGAAAGGTTTTGTGGGGCCTCCTCTTATTTCGTGGCTGCGACAAAGAACTGTTTCTCATTGTAAAGGACTTTTAAATAAGGAGTCTCGATTTGTGAGAAAGTGAGCTGTTTTTTGTTATGGAGGTGGTACTAGTCATAATAATATGTATCTTACTTTTTCCCCAATAGCATGACTCAAACTAACCATTGTATTCTTCTCCTACTACATTTTTTATATATTGTGTTCTTTATTGTGTTCATACAAAGACAGACAGAGAGGGAGACAGACAGACAGACAGCAAGGGAGAGACTAGGGTCAATTTTGATAGCAGCCAATTAACCTACAAATATGTTTTTGGAGTGTGGGAGGAAACCGGAGCACCCGGAGGAAACCCACGCAAACACAGGGAGAACATACAAACTCCTCACAGATATTATATCTTTTATATTGAATTATATATATTGTATACCTGATATTTCTAGTTATATTCCGTGTGCCAAAGTGTAGGAGACATAGGTCCCTTTTTCAATAAAGAAAAGAAAAACGCACTGATTTTACTAGAGTATAGAATATCTCTGAAAAGGCAATTTCTAACACATCTAGTGAGATTAATTGTTTCACTTTTTATAATTTGGAAGGTCTACTCATAAAACAGAACTTACACTTTGGTGGGATATTGTTATGCTAAAAAAGTACTTGGAGGTCAAAAGAGTCCCAAGAGGTTTGAGGACAGTTCCTACTTTCATTGAACATGATGAGACCTTTTTGAGGACGTGAAACCAACATCTTGAAAATTGTTCTTTCACTCTTATGGAGTTATTAATTCTTCATAAATATGACAGCTTGAAAAACATTGGGGTAAATATAAATACGATACTGAACGATTTAAAACTCTCTCAGGAATCTGTAATTTATTGCACACTTGAATGAAGGATAAGATAGATGGGATAGTGAAGGAGGTCATCTCAATACAACATAGAAAATTGGAACGAAAAAGATTGCAAGGTCTTAAAGGATCATGGTAATTTCAGTGATGAATATTAGAGGCAGGTAACCAAAGCGCACTTAAAAGAGCTAAACATTTTCATAATAAACCTGAGAAGAGACCCCCAAGAAGAAGGCATTGCTACAAAATTAAGAGAGGATATAGTTACCCATGTAAATTACAAAAACACAATTTAAACAATTTGGAGGACAAGATTCATCAAAAATAGCCTGATTAGGAATTTCAAATGAAAAGGCATTTGAAAACTAACTCCAATAATATGAGACAAATGGGGGAAAGGTACAACTCACTCCTATTCAAATGTCTTTGGTACCCAAGAAACTGTGATGATTATGATGGAGATCAATAAATTAAATTACATTTTACCATCCTCCAATTTTTTAGAGGAAAGTTCCATCCATAAGACAAAGAACAGGCTCTCCCCAGTAAAAGAAAAAGTGGAGAGAACCTCTACCCTACGAAGGCAAAAGGCCTTGTCAGGACTTTAATACTGCAATATGTACTTCCACCATACACATTGCTGCATCACAGTTACCTGCTATCTAGCAATGCAACAGTTAAATATACTGCTGCAGACTTTACATGTGTCTGGTCTTTTGTTTCTTGCCTCTATGAACAGTCCTTGTCAGATCATGAGTCTTCCCTGAACCAGGCCTTGCAGCTCTTTTTTTGGCAGCCTTTGCCATCATTTGCTAAATGTTCCAGAGACAAGCTCAATCCTGTGTTCCACATACCTAGATATCTTCATATAATTCTGCTCTACAGAGTCTTTTTCTTCTACACATCCTTGTTCCATATATTGTGCTTAACCTTGTGCTTCAAAAGCTGAATTTCATACCTTGTATTCCAGTGGCCGAGATTCCTACTTTCCAGGTACTTAGTTATTTTCAGGCACTTCTGCTTTCCAGAGAATTTTGCTACCGCTACACTACCCCCAGATTTAGAATCCCTACCTCCAAATATTCTACTTAACTTTGAATTCCAGTGACTAACAATAACCATGCTCCAGGTACCTATTTAGCATAGCGTAACCTTGCATTTAAGAGACTCACTACCAGTATTTCATCCACTGTATCAGAGGTTTAGCTACTGTTGTCCTATCCAGTATTTCGCACACTGTTTTCAGTATACCTACCTACCTCCAGGCCAGCCTGTGTTCTAAAGACTTTCTACTAGCATATCATATATTGTGTAAGAGATACTGCTACAGGTATCCTATCCAGTATTTCACTCACACACTTACCTGTATCCCACTCTGTGTCCTTAGACTACTTCCCCAATCAGCGATGACTAATTTTCCAATATATTTTTATTATATTTGTCTCTTTATCACAATTTTTTTACCATTTATTGATGTTCTGCTTTTCAGTCACTAGGTCTCCATTACCTTGTTTGAACCTGTGTGTATATTATACAATAAATATTATCACATTTGATCAACTCCTGAACTTGCGACACATAGAGAAGGCCTAATATAAGGAGGGGCTCGAGAGGAGGAAGGAAATCCTGCCAAGAATAGGGTAAATTAATCACAAATCAAGGAGTTTTTAATCTGAGGATCTTAGACTTACACAACAATAATTGTAGGCTGTTAAATAAAGGCCTTTAGTTTACTCCAAGCACTAAGTTGGATTCCATCCAGGCATACACCGATCTCACTAAATTTATTGGGAAATTATCAGGAATTATATACCAGAATCCTGAAAAATGTAGGGGAATTTCCAGCTCAAAGAATGACTATAGCAAACTTAAAAAGAAGTCCACCTTTTCCCTTCACATTTAAAGGTGAACTTGAAAGAAATGTTTAATACAATGGTAAAGGCTTATCTAAAGATGTTGGAAAAACCAGGTCCAATACATTTTATTCTAACACCAAGAGAGAAAAAGGTATTGAAAGAACTAACCGAAAAATCCCAATATAGATATAAGACAAACCAACAAGAGCACTGTCATCTTGAACTGAGGTCAGTATCTAAGAGAAGCCAACAGACTTCCACCAAATGAGACTACATACAACGTTTTACATCATGATCTTACCAATCACTCTAAAGAAAAACTATACTATACTATATTGAATTTCCAAGGATACCATATGTTAATTACATACATAAGCTGCATCAAACCAATATAGAGATCCATAATATGAGGTATAGATTACCTATTGTCGGGATTGCTTTCAATAGGAATTAGTATTCAAACTTCTGTCTTATTTGTGTGACTTAACTCAAATCATCCAAATATTGATTGGCTGTTTCTTCTGTCTACATCTTCCTTATCCACTCTCAAGGTTCTGCAGCATCCAGATACTTCCTAGAAAAGGAAAGTGTTTTTATCCTGAATTAATTGAAAGCATGACAATCATACTGAAATTTTATCTGCAGCTGCAAGGTTCAGCAATAGAGACTAAATTCGTAGTGGCTTCTTATATCTAGGGTCAAATTTTCACAGTCCTTTCCCCTCCCTCTGCAAATCCCTGGGTCTGTCCTTCTTAACCATTGGTGGGTGCTGTATTAGGGGGTTGGAGGGGAAGTGGAGATGAGCTGTACGTCCACAGCAGGTCCCCTGCTGGGCTCTAGACAAAATGTCTGAACTAGTCTTGTGAGACCAATGTACACTAATTAGTTTCCCCCTCCAGTGTCTTGCAACCTGATCCCTTCCCATAAACCCCTGGCTTCACTTTAAGGACAATGAATAACAACCTCACTACCACATCCCCAATATACAATAAACAATATACATATTTACATTTATTGTCCCGCGATCCCTCCGGGACGGTCGCCTGTTCTCCGTCCAGCGCGTCTGGTTGCTTAGCAACCAGGCGCATCACTTCCGGCCTCGGCCACCGACCTCAGTAACAGCACGCCCTGTTGCTAGGCAACGGGACGCTATGAATGGATCTCCCGGGCGCCGGGAATGACAGCGCTGCAGCACTGACTCTGATTGGGGCACCACACTATTTAAACATCCTCTGACCCTCCTATCAGTGCCAGAGTATCAGGTCTTCCTGCCTCCAGCATTTGTGTGTACCAGTCTCCTGTATTTGTTCCTGACTATCCTTGTGCTGCCTGTGACCTTTTGACCCGGACCGTTTGACCACCCTATTTGGATTCTCCTCTTGTACTGCGCTACCTGAACGTTAACGACCCGGCTTGTCTCACCATTCTTCTGGATATCCTTGTGTACCTCGTACTACCAGAACGTTACCGACCCGGCCTGTCTGACACCTCTCTGTATCTCGCTGTTGACTCGTGGGAGGACCGCGACCTGTGTGTCCCTGCAGCGGAGTCCATACTTGCTTGCGGGGGTTCCTGTTGAATACCAGGGGCACCTTAGATTCCGCACCTTCCTCTGAGTTGCGCCAACAATAGCAGGTACGCAATATAGTTTGACAGTATACTCTGGCCATGACAACTGATGGGTCTGGTGAACCGTCGGCTCGAGATCTACTCCTGCACTTGGCTCAGCGAGTGGAACAACAGGAAGCAGCCCAGATGCATCTCCTGCAATGTGTTCAAGGGATTGCAACCAGTTTTGATGCGTTACAGGGTTCCTTACTTACTACACCAGCCATAACCTCTTCTACGTCTGCATCATCCAGTGTGGTTACGGGCTCTATAGCGGCCTCCTGTCTACGACTTCCAAAGCCCGAAAAGTTTGATGGAGATCCCAAAAAGTGCAGGGGCTTTCTGAACCAGTGCGCTATTCAATTTGAGTGTAATCTAGGGGCCTTTCCATCAGAACGTACCCAAGTGGCCTTTCTTATCTCCCTCCTCAGTGGTCAAATGCTTGCCTGGGCCTCACCTTTATGGGCTTCCGAGTTAAAGTGGAACAACGAAGTACTGGTGGCAACCTTCTGGCAGGGTCTGGTTGATCAGATTAAAGATGAGTTAATTTCCAGAGAACTCCCAGCTGGCTTAGATTCCCTCATCTCAATGTGCATCAAGGTGGACTTGCGCTATCAGGATCGCACGCAAGAACACCCCTCTGGCAAACGGTTCGTACCATGGCTAGCACCTCAGTTTCAAAACCCCATTTTGCCAGTAGACGAACCCATGCAAGTAGGACGTTTTAAATTGTCGCCAGAGGAAAGAGAAAGAAGCTTCAAACAACGTCTGTGTCTTTATTGTGGTGACCCGGGACATCTGCTGAAAGTTTGCCCCAAAAGACCAGGAAACTCTTCCTCCTAAACGGTGGTGGGGAGGCCGCTTTAGGAGAGTCCACTGTTGCTCCCTATTCCAAAAATTCCCCAGAATTTCTTATGGCTGTCATCCTGAGCACCCCTAAAGGTACCTTCTCCACCATGGCCTTTGTGGACTCCGGTTCCTCCGGGAACTTCATTTCGGCGGATCTGGCCTCGCAGCTCCAAATACCCTTAAAACCTTTGCCTCAACTGTTATCTCTGACGGCAGTCGAGGGTAGTCGTGTCACTCACGGCTCCATCTCCTCTGTGACTTCTCCTGTTCGGTTGATTGTAGGAGCACTTCATAGCGAGATGATCCAACTTTTGGTTTTGCCTAAGTCCATTAACCCTCTCATCTTGGGGCTACCGTGGTTAAGGATCCATTCTCCCCAAATGGATTGGGGCCGCGCTCAAGTTATTGCGTGGAGTTCAGGATGCCATCATAAATGTTTGTCCAAAGTCTTGCCTTCAAAATTTCAAGTGATGGCCCATTCCAAGTTAACCAATCTTCCTGCTGCTTATATGGAATTCCAAGATGTATTCAGCAAGGTTGAAGCAGAGACCCTGCCTCCTCATATTCCCTGGGATTGCGCTATTGTGTTGTCTCCTGACCAACCGATTCCCAAAGGGCGGAACTATCCGTTATCTCGTCCAGAGACGTCAGCCATGTCTCAATACATCACAGAGAACCTAAAATGGGGATTTATTCGTAGGTCCACTTCCCCAGCTGCTGCAGGTTTTTTTTTTGTCAAGAAGAAAGATGGGTCTCTTCGGCCTTGTATAGATTATTTTCCTCTCAATCGCATCAACGTCAAGAATCGATATCCACTACCTCTCATCTCTGACCTCTTTGACAGACTCAGTGGATCTCAAAATTTTTCTAAATTAGACCTCCGTGGGGCCTACAATTTGATCCGCATCAAGAAAGGGGACGAATGGAAGATGGCCTTTAACACCAGAGATGGGCATTTTGAGTACCTGGTAATGCCCTTCGGCCTCTGTAATGCCCCAGCTATCTTCCAAACATTTGTTAATGATATCTTTCATGACCTATTATACACTTTGGTGGTGGTGTATTTAGACAATATTTTAATATTTTCTAAAGATTTGAAATCCCACCGGGAACAAGTAAAGGAGGTCCTACGTAGACTCCGGAAACACCACCTCTACTGCAAGTTGGCGAAATGCGTGTTTGAAGTCACTCAGGTACCTTTTCTCGGTTTCATTGTATCAGGTCAAGGTCTATGTATGGATCCCACTAAGGTGACAGCCATCCTGGATTGGCCTCAGCCACAAGGCCTTAAAGCGATCCAAAGGTTCATTGGCTTCGCAAACTATTATCGTCAATTTATTCGGGGATTCTCATCCATCATTGCTCCCATCACAGCTTTAACCAGGAAGACTGCCAATCCTAGGGTTTGGTCCCCGGAGGCCATGTCTGCCTTCACAACACTAAAGAAGGCATTCACTTTAGCTTCAGTTCTTTCCCAGTCTGACTAGAAACGACCCTTCTTCTTAGAAGTAGATGCATCCTCTGTAGGCATTGGAGCGGTGCTATTTCAAGAATCTCCTTCTGGCTCTCACAATCCGTGTGGGTTTTTCTCCAGACGATTCCTTCCGAGTGAATGTAATAATGGAATTGGGGATAAGGATTTACTGGCCATCAAGGCTGCCCTGGAGGAATGGCGATATTTGTTGGAGGGGGCTATGTTTCCTGTTACTGTTTTTACCGACCATCGGAACCTAGTGTTTATTCAGGAGGCTCGTTGCCTTAATCCTCGGCAAGCCCGCTGGGCATCCTTCTTTGCTCGATTTAACATGAAGCTAACATTTTGTCCTGGTGCCAAGAACGGACGTGCAGATGCATTATCTTGCTCATTTGACGATTCTGATCGCCTAAGACCGTTGGTTCCTCAGCATATTATTGATCCTTCTAATATTGTAGCTCTCGCTAGGACCAAGCCTTCTTCTCCTCCTCCAGGCCGGTCATTTGTGGAACCCCATTTCCGGCTCAAGACTCTACAATGGGCTCATTCATCCCGCATTGCTGGCCATGCTGGAATAAAGAAGACCACAGCATTGCTTTGTCGTCACTTCTGGAGGCCTACTGTACGTGCCGATGTTTGCAAATTCATTGCCTCACAAGACTTCTAGAAGAGCTCCGGCAGGGCTCCTTCGTCCACTCCCTATTCCCAATGCTCCTTGGGAAAGTGTGGGCATGGATTTTATCACAGATCTACCCCACAGTGCAGGGTTTACCACTATCTGGGTGGTTATTGATTGCTTTTCGAAGATGGCACACTTTATTCCTCTAACCGGATTGCCCACGGCCGGTCGTCTTGCAGATATCTTTATCAAGGAGATATTCAGGTTACATGGCTGCCCTAAGGAGATCGTTTCGGACCGTGTAGTCCAATTGACATCCCGGTTCTGGAGAACCTTTTGCGATAAATTGAATATAGAATTAAAATGATCTTCGGGATATCATCCCCAAACCAACGGACAGACGGAGCGAATCAATCAGGATCTTGAGACGTTTCTTTGCTGTTTTACCTCTGACAATCAGAATAAATGGTCTCAATTCCTTCCTTGGGCGGAGTTTTCCCATAACCAACACATTCATGAGTCCACAGGATTCTCCCCATTCCTCATTGTATATGGAAGCCATCCTGTTTTTCCGGATCCTTTTCCAGTGTCCTCCTCGCCGGTTCCAGCCTTAGATACCCTCTATCGGGAGTTTGCCCTCATTTGGGCCAAAACTAAGAAGGCCATACTCAAGGCTACTCAGCATCAAAAAATCTTTGCAGACCGTCATCATAGGGCCACTCCCCTTCTAAAAGTGGGCGACCAAGTATGGCTATCCACCCGGGACCTGAAACTAAAAGTTCCTTCTATGAAGATGGCTCCACGATTTATGGGCCCTTACACTATCCTGCAAGTAATTAATCCTGTGTGCTTTAGATTGAAACTTCCTCCTTCTCTGAAATGTCATAATACCTTTCATGTCTCATTACTACTAATGTTGTTACTCAATAAATTCTTTCGACCTCCCTGTCATCCCCCACCAATACAAACCTCTTCTGGAACAGAATTCAAGGTCAATCGGATCCTGGCCTCCCGCATTCTTCATGGCAAACAGCAATATCTTGTCCATTGGAAAGGATACGGCCCAGAGGAGAGATCATGGGTGGACAAGCAAGACCTTCACGCTCCTAGAGTTCTTAAAAGATTCCTTCAAACAGGAGGAGGAGGAAGAAGAGGAGGATATACTGTCAGGAGCCGTCCCGCAATCCCTCCGGGACGGTCGCCTGTTCTCCATCCAGCGTGTCTGGTTGCTTAGCAACCAGACACATCACTTCCGGCCTCGGCTGCCGACCTCAATAACAGCGCGCCCCGTTGCTAGGCAACGGGACACTATGAATGGATCGCCCGGGTGCCGGGAATGACAGCGCTGCAGCGCTGATTCTGATTGGGGCACCAAAATATTTAAACATCCTCTGGCCCTCCTATCAGTGCCAGAGTATCAGGTCTTCCTGCCTCCAGCGTTTGTGTGTACCAGTCTCCTGTATTTGTTCCTGACTATCCTTGTGCTGCCTGTGACCTTTTGACCCGGACCGTTTGAGCACCCTATTTGGATTCTCCTTTTGTACTGCGCTACCTGAACGTTATCGACCTGGCTTGTCTCACCATTCTTCTGGATATCCTTGTGTACCTCGTACTACCAGAACTTTACCGACCCGGCCTGTCTGACACCTCTCTGTATCTCGCTGTTGACTCGTGGGAGGACCGCGACCCGCGTGTCCCTGCAGCGGAGTCCATATTTCCTTGCGGGGGTTCCTGGTGAATACCAGGGGCACGTTAGATTCCGCACCTTCCTCTGAGTTGCGCCAACAATAGCAGGTACGCAATATAGTTGTGACAGTCCCCTTATTCACATGTAATTAGAAACTGCAGTTGGAGTCTGTTGAGCTGGGGAGCAAAAGTAAGGGCTGTAAAAAGTACTTGCTATAATCCACATTATGTGAGAAACGAGGAACAGACAGGTTAGGGTGTTATCAAACTCGCAAAAAAATATTTAATAGGATGCTATGATTTTATTAGGAGAGAGGAAGGAAATTAGGTTGATCAATACTTAATTGTCCCATTTAATATCCAATATTCGAACCAAGCCTCAATAGTGAAGAATATAATTTAACAAACATTTGGATATTCTTTTGAAGAAACCATCATATTTTACCACTAAACTTAATTTCATTTTTAAGAAAGCTTCCAATTTGAAGTATTTAAACAATTCAACACCCTCAAACAAGATTGGAGGAAATAAATAAAGTTTTTTTTCCCTTGTCCCCTTTGTAAAGCCTGCAGGGCAGGGCAAGCAACAAATGCCTTTTGTTCAAAGGTAAACCAGAAGTTATGTAAAACGAAGACCCACATAAACTGCAGCCAAAACCTTGTTATCTACCTATTCGAGTGCTCATGTGGTTTATAGTTTGTAGACATTAGAATTAGGGAACACAGGATGAATATTTTTTAAAAGTACTTCTGTTAACAAGGTATATTGTCTAAGGAGATACAATTAGATACTTATTTTTCAGTGGTTTCAACAAACCCCCACTTTTTTAAAACCTGTGTCATCATAGTTTTATCTAGAGTGATTTTCCTGAGACTTAAGTGGACACAGGCTTTTGAGTTACCCCTTACATTTTATCCACGTGATAAATTCATACATTGTTTTTGCACCTTGGGACTGAGAAATTATTTTGATATTACAGTACTTTGGATGGGTGGATTCTCCTCCTGCCCCCAATAGTATGTAGTTACTCACTATAACATAAGGGAACGCAGAGAGAGAAATACCCTACTTTTTTATCACAGCTAATCAATTCTAAAATCTCAGAACCTTACTGCTCAATGGAGTGCATCTGTTTTGGTTCTTTAACCAATTAGCTTAGGTCTAAGAGTACCAGAGTCTTTGATGTGGCATGACTAATTACAATCTGCTCACTACAACCACTATATTGTATCCTAGTTGATTAACCATAAAACCACAGGACCTGCAACTTGATAAAGCACATCTGTTTTAATCAACAAGTGGAGCACTGAAAGAGTGCAGATGCTGTAATATAGTGGAACAAAGCTCAAATTAATTATACAATTTGAACACTTAATTATGAATTGTGTTGCTTGTAAGTAACCACAGAGACTCAGAAAGTTACATGAATCAATCTAATTTTTTGTTCTGTAATGCTACTATATGTAACTAACTTTTTCGGGCAAAAATATCAAAATAGTTAATTTAAAAATAGTTATTTTAAAACCCCATTGTGGCTGTAACATTGCATAGTCAATATACAGCAGGGCTCTTTTCAACCAAATAGCATGGAACACCTATTCGCAGTTTAAACTTTAGCTCTGTGACAATTATGTATGGTTTAATTTTATTGCTTCATTAAACAATATATTTGGGGACACTGCCTACATGGCTGGGCCCACCAATCTGGTTATGGTATAAAGGGATTGAGGATCTTTTCTAGTTTTCTATAATCTCTGGTGTAAGAAGGATTATTTTAATTAATTTTCATAGTACCCTAGAAAATCAATTTCTAGGGTACATTCTGTCAATTTAAGTTTTAGTTTTGTTTTTCTGTAATATGTTTGATATGTGATTCTGCCTGACCTTTGTAATGTGGATATCATATCTAGGGCTATACAAATAAGGATTCATTTAAGGGTTCAAATATCCAGCAACAACTTACAAACATCACATTTTTGATGAAGTAAGCAGAGACTTACAAAGCGTGTAAAAATAGTACGGACATGGACTAAGGAACCTCAATTCTGCAAAGGAAACCCCAGCTTAAGTAATCAGTGACTGCAGCATGATTCAAGAATATTTATACTACAGGCTTGTTACCTCTGAATAAATGTACTGTGGTTTATTACCTATGTTAGGTTTACAATATTTTAAGTTTCCCCAGATAGATTTGATAAAATTTGTTGAACACTGAAAAACTTGTTGGGACATGTTTGGGGAATCCTGGTTGGACTGAATTTACAGGATAAAGCAAATACTTGTGAAAGCCCTATTTCCACCATTTAAAGCTAATCATATATATATATATATATACTTATGTATTTATAAACTGCATATTGTTGTTGCACTATAATTTCATTTTACCTTTCATAGTAATTCCAATTACAATTTGGAAGAGGTCAGAAGGACATACATAAAGTGATTGCAATACCTGGTTTCGTTGGAATGACCTTGAGGGACCTTCCTCTTCTCTCGTGGCTAAAACTAAGAACTTTTTCTGAATAAAATGGACTTTTAAATAAGGACTCTTGATTTATGAGTTGAGAGACTGTTTTTTGTGAGGTAGGTGGTAGTAATGATAATAATTTGTATACAACTCTTGGACAACTTTAGACTCTCTTCCTCCCTTTCAACCCTCCCTTATTAAAACCCTCCTTTTCTGTCCTTTTATTACCTTCAATCTTGCCTATGGGCTATGATGCACCCCTCGGCTAATAAGGAACTACAATTCTGGAATTATTATTTGTACAATCTTAGAGGGTATTTGTCACTCCACACATTTGGTGTGACCGCATCCACTTCCCTTATCCCTACTATTGGAACTTTAAACTCTCCTCAGAAATATGTGAAGATCTAATTGGCTTTTCAGTCTGTTCTTATATTTCTTTATTGTGCATGATTTAGAAGTGACAGATCTATAGTTAGTGATAAAAAGTTATGCATGAAAATATTCAGATGACGCTTGAACTCACACGCCATTCTTAAGATTTGGAGATTTAGAATTAGAATTCTGAAAAAGTGTAAAGTAAAGAAGAATAAGAAAACGTAACAGCCATTTGGTTATATAGTAGCACTAAGGTGGAAAACTGGAATTATCTTTAGGAATCAAGATGAAACTTGTTTTGTAATGAAGTTATTGGGCCTGATTCAGTAAGGCAAAAAAGTTTTTTCCTGGACAAAACCATGTTACTATGCAAGGGGTGCATATTAGTTTATTTTGCACACAAGTTAAATACTGGCTGTTCTTTTCATGAAGCATACAAATACTTGATAGCTTTATTTTTACACTGAAATTTACAGCTGGTCTAGGACATGTCCTATCCCAAGTATAGATCGGTCCCACAATTAAATTTCGCTCCCGCTCCAATGCACCTTGGCTTTGCCCAGGTGCAAAGTTAATATTTTTTTTTGCTTTACTTTCCTTAATGTATCAGACCCATTATGTTTATATGTGATTTATTTCATTTGTTGAATTGCCTGTTTGAACTACTGCAACAGTTACACTGCCTATCCAATATACGGTACATATAATTATTATTTATTAAAATCACCAAAGTACAATTTTTCTAAGGAGCAAGCTGATTGCTATTGCCCACTCCTTTAGATGATACAATTAATTATGCTTGCAAAGAATTGTGTAAGAATGCAGCGTTATTCTGACATCATTATTTATCACCAGGTACTACTATTAAACCTAAATATCTTTCTCTGGTTCAATATTTGCTGAACGCATGATACTGCCATATTGCTTTATTAAACATGTGACGTTTAACATGTAACTTTTTTATTGCAAACCAATTAATTCACATGTAGCATAGTAAAATATAGTTGTTATTTGTCCACCTCATAAATAATACTATTAGTTACTTATGCAGATGATATGAGGAGAGGAACGAAGATATTTTTCTTATAGTATAGTCAAATCTTGTATTCGCTATCTGGGGCTGTCACTGCCAGACCATATTGTTTTTAGAATATCATTTTGCACTCAACAGTTCACCCCAAATCATAAATATCATTTTGATATTTAAAAGTAATATTTTTTTTATTTCTTTTTAAAGTATGTTTTATTAATAGTAACATCTTATCTTTAACAAAATGACAAAATTCTCAAAAGGTACATTAACAAGTACTTGTACATATAAAGATAGACACAATGTACAGCTTTTTCTCACCATGCTTTTACAGTGTAAATTTGACTGCGTGTTGATCTTGTACCGTGAAGATGTTATTTTTTATTTTGAACAAAACAGAGAGAAAAATAATAGAAAGAAAAGAAGAGAAGGGGGGGATAAGTAAGGATGGTGGGCAAGAAAGGGGGGGGAGAGAATTAGAGGGGTTAGGGGTAAGGAATTCACGCCTTTAACAAGAAGACGTCAAATCCATTAATTTCAATAAGGGATTGGTCTCTACTAGAATTGAAGCAGGGGTTGATTATGGTATGAAGCCCATGGGGACCAGACTTTATGGAAAGACACGGAGGAGCCGCTCAGCACACTGGTGATATGCTCCATTTGGTAAATATGCCAAACCCGACCACAGACCATTTGGAGAGTAGGGGGTGTAGGAAGCAGCTATCTGACAAGTAGCCTCGCTGATTATGTGCCGGAGGAGCTTATGTGCATGTGTAGGGATGTCCGGGAGAGGCAAGTGTAATAATACATGCTTAGGGTCGGAGGGTATGGGAGTGTCGAGGACCGCTGTAGCTAGTGTGAGAACCGCTGTCCAGTACGAGCATATTCTGGGACAGTCCCACCAAATATGCATAAAAGTGCCAACGTGGCCACAATTTCTCCAACATGTGGGGTTTGTTTGTGGATATATAACATGGAGCCTAGCAGGTACATAGTACCATCTATGGAGCAATTTATGGGCAGTTTCTTTGATACGGACATTTATGGAACAACGCGCTGTCCACTCATAAATGTCCGACCATTCTTCTGGATCTAGGGACGTTCCCAGGTCCGCTTCCCACTGCGCTTGGAATCAGTGCTTGACCTCTGTGGAGGAGGGGAGTAATGCATTGTATAGCGCGGAGATGAGACCTTTTCAAGATGCTCCAGAAAGGCACAGATTCTCAAACGTCGTGGGAGGCCTAGAAGATAACGGAGCCTTGACCTTTTGGTGATAGTGTCTAATCTGTAAATATTGGTGGAACTGTCCCATCACAAGTCCGCACTGGCCCGCTATAAAAGTAATAATTTTATGTGTCTTAACTACTCTCTTTCCTTTTCTAATATGCCCTCTAGTATCAATATAATAATTAAGCACATTAATTTGATTGTTCAATATCGTTTTTTGATCCATTAAAGATAAGTAATAAATTGCGGCATTTTTGACTGTCTTTTTCTTTCACATGGTCAATCTAATATGTTAAACTAATGCTACCAATTCATTAGTGTCCAAGGTTTTAACATGCGCTATTTTTATTTTTTCCACTGCATTTATGCTCTTCCTATGCTGCTCAAACACAAATTGACCCTGTCACGTAGCTCAATAACTACAAATAAATTTATAATACTAATATGTGGTAATTTTAAAAAAATGCGAGGAGTGTTGCACAACACATGTGGAAACATTACAGGATGTGACTAGGAAGTTGTGTTTCCTTATACAAAAGAATAAGTGGTTGCATAGTCTATCTAATTCACAATTGCTGTCTCATGGTTCTGAATAAAGATTAGCTAATTATATGACATAAAAACACAAATATAGATTGATTTGTTGGTAGACTTACATTTATTGGTTTCACGGTGTGTTTATATTCAACCTATAACAAAATGTTATGTAATTAATTTATTTAACCAATTAATAAGCCAATGAATTTGAGGTATCTTTCCATAAAATCATTCTATCAGCCTTTTTATGCTAAAAAATTATTTTCACCTTTTTATCCTACACAGTAACACTGCCATTAATTCCCTACAGGTTCTAGTAGTGTGTTGATTGAAACATTTGTTCCTCCCCATCAATGCTATACATTTATGACAGCGGCAAAATGTGGCGACAGGGCACCAAAAAGTTTACTCCTGTGTTGTGACAACAAGCTAATTTTTTATGCGATAGCGCCTGGTTTTTTTTTTTAGCATGGGAACATGTTGTGAACTACAAGAGGATCAAATTTGTGATCTATTTGATTGGTGAAGTCAGACCAAAATGGGTGGATCAGGGATCAATCCAGCAGAGTTCAAATATGTAAAACAATGTACCCGATGTTCAAAGGGTAGAGATTGCACATACATGCAAATGTGTCATGCGCAGAACATATCTTTATACTTGGGCAAACTGTAATATTGGGCAACAATGCATTGTAGATGCTAGCTGCTTATGACTGCATGTAGTGCAAAAGTGTGATATATGTGATACAACACCACAGTTTAGTAGATCCATTCAATTCTATGACATAGTTATTTTATTTCTCTTTGGATTGCGTCATGAATCAAGATTCTCTATGAACTGCTTCAGGAGTAATATTTTTTTTTTGGGTTTCATAAACTATTTAAGAAGGGCTTGGGGGAATAAAGCCAGTGTGAGTGTTTTTTTAACATTAGTTCAGTGTGTGGAACTACAGGTTCCAACAGACCCTGGGTTCCAGGGCATGATGGCATATGTAGTATCTAAACAAAATTATGCTTTGGCATCCAGAGGCAGCAATGGGAATGCAGATACTTGTAGTTCTACATGCGCCAGCATACACAAGTAGTTAATGGCTGCTACTGTTCGATGGGACTTGTAATTTCACATATTAAACTGATGATTGTATTAATTTTTGTTAATTATCCTGACCTCCACCACAGGTTGGGTATGGTTTACCGATTACGAGAACTCCGGCAAGCTTGACACCTACAAAAAAAATCCGACTGGCTAAAAAAACAAATAGAATAAAAACAGACTTACCTGAAAACCGAAGCTCTAGATGCCCGATGGCAGCGGCATGCTGACAGGCAGTGATTCCAAAGACCCAGCTGTACGGCACTTCAGTGTGATGTCAGCGCGACTTAGATGTAGGTTAATTTAAATCGGCAATGTATGGACCCCACAGGTTATTTACACACTTAACCTGTGGGGGTCCTGACATTGCCGCTTTAAATTAACATCGATTTAAGTCGCGCTGAAGTGCCGGACAGCCGGGTGTTCGGACTCACTGGCTGTCAGCATGCCGCTGCCATCAGACATCTGGTGCTTCAGTTTTCAGGTTAGTCTGTTTTTATTCTATTCATTTTTTTTATCCAGTTGGATTTTTTTGGTAGGTGTCAACCTTGCCGGAGTTCTCATAATCGGTAAAACGACTACCACCGTCCACCACCACTGAGAAGTCAAGAAGGGCCCTAGTGCTATTCAGCATAAGGCAGGTCTTCCCTGCATAAAGGGGGAACATTTATATTTGCAGGCCCAATTTCTTTATGCAATTTATCCTGTACTAACCAGACTGGGACATAATAGGGGGACCCTATACTGTTATGGTGTAGTCAGCCCAGCATGGTGTAGCCTGGTACTGGTTACCGATTTTGCAGGGGGACCACATGCCTGCCTAGGCTTTAAGCAACAGTATTGCTTATTAACTTGTTTAAAGTCACACTGTGAGTTTCATATAGCTACTGTATTTATATTCAAAGGAGGAACTGATTGTTATGAATGAATGCCTTTCACAGTATTAGTTACATATATTATCGAGACATTGAGTAGATGATATCTGGTGATAGAAAACGGTACTGCATGTAAAACAATTAAATTATAATTTGAAACCTTGGCAATGTGATTCAAAGTGTTTCCACAAAGAGACTTGGGGGTAAATGTATCAAGCTGAGAGTTTTCCGGCGTGTTTGAAAAACCAATCAAATTCTAGCTATCATTTATTTAGTACATTCTACAAAATGATAGCTAGAATCTGATTGGTTGCTATAGGCAACATCTCCACTTTTCAAACCCGCCGGAAAACTCTCAGCTTGATACATTTACCCCTTGGTGTGTTATACTAATGGCAGTGACATGCCAGATGTCGTGTTAACGCTTGCTACATCTGTATGAATACATTTTATTAGTAAAAGAAAACTTTTATTAGCTTTTTCACAGAATATGACCTATCATAAAGTGTTTTTGCTTTACAAATAGTGATCATTTCATACATAGAAGGGTTGATGGATACTGCCCCTCTAACATCTCATGCCAAGTGCTGCAACCATTTTACATTCTCCTTAAATCAGTACGTGCTGAGGAAACCACATTTTTTCTACATGCAGATTTTACTGATTATGAAAAAATGCATAATCTTAGAAAGTTGTATGTATCACTTTAAATGACCAGAAATAATGTTGGCATCTGTGTTCATCAATCTACAAAATTCTCAGAAACAATGCCTTTTTTATTCAAATGTTTTGATTAAGTTATGACATAATCTGTTTTGCAACAGTTCTACGTGCTGCGACTGCAATACCGTGACTTGACTTTGCTTTCTTTTAAACATAGAAACTTTGGGGTTAAAACACAATGCAGCAATAGCTGAAATTAGGTAACAGTAATTTTTCTAAGGAACTATGATGCAGCTGCAGTAGAATCCCTTTTAACATATTAACTGGCCAGTTACATATTATGTTGCTGGCTTTAGCAAAAAGAAGAAACCATATAAACTAGATGCACCTAGTTGTATTCCTATTAACGTCACACATGATTATTTTTCACAGCCTTATATAAAACATTTTTTTTCTTTATATCTATATAATTAATATCATTATTACTGGAAGCAAAATGAACAAATAAGTTCTAAAAAGTTCAAATATTCATTGGAACATTTTCAATAGATCTAGATATTGCTATATGTTTATTCTTGATCCCTTATTAGACCTGAACACATTGCTTACACAATAAAGTTTACTTTATTATCTTTATTATTTACTTATGCAAGTGTGCCTATTTGCTTTCTAAATATTTTTCAAGGTGAACAGCCTCTTGTTTCTTGGAAGCGCTCCAGTAATATCACTCGATGCCTAATGTTGAACGTCTAATGTCCACCTTAAAGTTTACAGGAGCACCGAAATATTAATTCTAAAAACAAATATTTTTTTCAAACTGTAAGATATTTTATTCTTTTCACTCTATTTTACTTCATGCTCAACCAACGATCCCTACCCTACACCTTTGAGCTCAAAATAGGGTGGAATGTCTGTACAGTACATTGTATTGTGTCTCAGCACTTTCCCATATAATGCTCAGACAATCCAATGGATAATGCATTGACTGGTGTTCTCAGAAGTCACAGATTTTTTAATAGACATGTGTACTATGTTTAAGAATAAACAAGGCACTGAAATTTAAATCACTGTTTCTCAAAATTGATTTTAGAAAGGATTTGACTAGAGCAGGCCTGGCCAACCTGTGGCTCAACAGGTTTTGCAAAACTACAAGTCCCAGCACGGTGGCTAAGTGGTTAGCACTTCTGTCTCACAGCACTGGGGTCATGAGTTAAATTCCCGACCATGGCCTTATCTGTGTGGAGTTTGTGTGTTCTCCCCGTGTTTGCATGGGTTTCCTCCAGGTGCTCCGGTTTCCTCCCACACTCCAAAAACATACTAGTAGGTGAATTGGCTGCTATTAAAATTGACCCTAGTCGGTCTCTCTCTCTCTGTCTGTGTGTGTGTGTGTTAGGGAATTTAGACTGTAAGCTCCAATGGGGCAGGGACTGATGTGAATGAGTTCTCTGTACAGCGCTGCATAATCAGTGGCGTTATATAAATAAATGGTGAAGATGATGATGATGATACCCCGCCAGCTATCGGCTGGGGATTGGAATTGAGTAACAACTTCCTATTGCAATGCTAAATAGTGGAAAAAGTGAAAATATATCTCAGGGCACAAAAAGAAAAGGGAGTGCTGACATTTATAAAAATAAGCTAGAGTCACACATGTTAAGGAAACATGTTAAGGAAGTAAATGCAGTTTAAAGACATAAAAAGCTTTATTACAATAAAACATTGGGTGTAGTAATTATATTGTAGATGATGATTTAAGTATCTCAGAGAGCAAAATCTCCAATGTTGGAAATTTTTCTATCCTAAATTGAAATTCTGGGTTAAATTATATAGAAGTCACTGTGAGATATTAGGTAACATTGAGTCATGCATACCACTGTATGTGTGGGACTTGGTCACACCTAATGAATCCAGTGTTACACCATCAATGTTTCTAGTGTTAGTTACCTTAAGAGTTCACTGAAATATATACAGTATAAAACAGTGGTGTCCAAAATGTGGCCCATGCAGGATTTGTATGTTGACCACTGAATGGTCGATGAGCTTGTTCGGATTAGTTAGTACTGGCTGGGAGTGAATTGGGCTGCACCACACTGTAGCAGTGCAGGGTGGCAGATCGAGCGGCAGTCAGTGTGTGAGAAGAAGGGAGTGGGCAGAATCCTGTGACACCGTGGGAATCCTGTCATAAACACCAGTAGGGAAGGGCTCTCTTGGGAGGTGACATGCTCATTGTGATCCAATAGATTGTAAGCTTGTGAGCAGGGCCTTCTTACCTCTACGTATGTATGTCTTACCCAGTATTGTTTTATTACTGGTTGTTTCCAATTGTAAAGCGCTATGGAATCTGCTGGCGCTATATAAATAAATGATCATGATGATGATGATGATCCAGGAGCAGTGAGTTATCATACCAATTCTATTGTCAGCTAGTGAATCCCAGTGAACTCATGTAATATCCCAGAGTAAAGCCACACCTACATAAACATAAACCATGGCTGAAATTGCATAAACCATGCCCAAAGCCCTAAGTATGCCACATCACTCATGTTACCTCACTCCTGGGGATATAGTTACTAAACTGTAGTTTAAAAAAGTGGAGATGTTGCTGATAGCAACCAATCATATTCTGGTGAGTTAAACAACCAACAACTATGCTGTAGAGAAAAAGAGTGAAAAAGTGCTTATATATTTGACAACCTTAATTGTACTCAGTGCTGCCAAGAGGAATTTGGGGCTCTGGTACATAAACTCTGCCCACCCCCCCTCCATACACAGTATGAGAATGGATGTGTGTCGCCGTGCAGAAGAGGGTGTGACCAACATGGGATGTGGCTCTGCCTCTTTAGGCATGGCATATTATGTATTAAAATGGTGTTGCTCTCACCTATCAGTTATTGCAGCTTTCACAAACTGGTACTGGATTCTTGCATGGATCCTGAAATTTTGGGACCTGTTTAGAAAATGTATATTAACTATGGGAAGCAGAGCATTAAGTGACTACAGAAAATATAGAGAATAAGGAGAGCACTTTTGATTGCCACACAATATAGAGGGCAACTTTGTGACCTCCACACAGTACAGAGGGCACCCTTGTGACCACCAACTCATGTACTTAAAATCAGATCCAGATAAAATTGCGTTTCCCTTGTTGCAGGTATATTGCCTTTTGCAAAGAAAGTCTCTAATTTTCAACCGGGATCTCAGCAGAATGAGGCATTGGAAGGTTATTTTTTGTCTATTTTTTTTAACTTGATTTCTAGCCCTATTAATCCACATTCAAATGGAGAGATTGTGAAAACCTCTAAACTTACAAGCAGAGAAGATCACTTTATCACCATAGTGGAATGCAGAAATCTAGCTGATCGTACTCTATGCTGTCAATTACAACTAAAATAGATTCTATCTTTCACATTCCACAATTCCATATAAATACATACACACACAATGCCATATACACACACACGCGCACACACACACAGTACCATATATACACTATACACACACATAATGTCACATATACACAAACGCACACACAGACACACATACACACACACATCACAATGCAATATACAGTAACCCAATGTCATAAACATACACACAGTGCCATATGCACAAACTGTGCCATACACACACACACACAAACAAATAGACTTGTTTTTATTGCATTGTGTGGACCCATGGCTGGAACATGAAGTATAGGGGCACCCCTTTCCTAATGCCCTGTCGACAGAGCAATCATAGGGGTATGTGTAGGAGCGGTTTGTCAACAGAGTTACCACATGAGATTTGCACTTTGACTTTGCATAAAGTACTGACACGGACTGCAAGATGGGATAAGTGTCAGGTATTTTAACTGTCGGAGGACATCCACATTCCTGCATACATAAATTAACAAATAATAACAATGGAAGGTAAAGTTTTGTGCATTCTGGCCATCTGAGGACATCCACATGCCTGCGTACACCGACACCTAGCCATGGAGGCTACAGTCCTGTTCAACCACTTTGCATAATTTCAACAAGTTTGATCCCTCTTTAAAGCTGTTATGCAGTTTTTTATGTAGAATTTCACCCCCAACTAGTTCCGATCTTTGAGTTTGGATGGTTCAGCCATGAAGCACGCAACACAGGCACCCGGCATGTCTGTATAAACCTCATCAGGTGTTTCTCCGCAGCCTGGACCTCCTCTCTGTTCCAGGATTTCCTCCGCAACCTGAAAGGAAGTAGAGTGGTCCATTATGGCTCTCCATTTTGTGGGGATGCTAGGCCCCACACTCTCGGGCAGTCATATGCAATCGGAGTCTCTGAAGTGTGACAATGCAGCTGGTCTGGTGAACATGTAGACATTTTGGCTATCTACTCCACATTTGTCACGCTTTTCGGCGAGAAGTTCCATTGCAGCTTGCAAGGCTGGTGTCACGGGCACTAGGAGTCTTTACCCAGGGATCACCAGGTGATAGGCTTACCAGAGCAGTATAGGTGGTAATATGGTACTCTGGTAGCAGGGTGATCACGGAACAGGAAATAGCAGATGATGAGATGCTCAGGAAAGTCTATGACTAGCAGCACTGGCAATATGGAGGTAGTAATACACGAGGAACTGTATGGACAAAGGACACGTGAAGGTAGTCAGTGGTCTGCGGTAGCAAGTTGTACCACTGCTATAGTGAGGAGGAATGTCCAACAGAAACGAGGAGGTGATGAGAGTCAGCGGTCTGCGGATAGCAAGTTGTACCGCTGTCTGAGTGAAGGAATGGAATCCAAGTGGAGGTATCCGGGGAGTCAGTGGTCTGCGTTAGCAAGTTGTACCACTGCTATGTGAGAGGATACTGGAACAGGTGAAACTGTAAACAGGAGTCAGTGGTCTGCCACTAGCAAGTTGTACCACTGAATATATATGTGAGGAGGTGCACGGGGAGAGACTGCAACACAATATATACACGGGCACCTTGACTTTGATCCACAGTAATATGCACAATATAAATGTATAAATGACTGAACAACACTGCCAATATAGAAAGTCTCTTGAAGTAATCCGGCATGAGATAACACAGTCAATGATGGCAGTAGAGTCAGCAGATAGTACACTCCAGAGGAGAACCAACACAGTCAATGATGGCAATAGACTCAGCGGATAGTACACTCCAGAGGAGAACCAACACAGTCCAGCAAGGTATGCAATACACAGCACAGTCAATGGGAAGTATGCATACCGTGGTTCAGGAGAAGGCAGTCAGACAGGAGTGCAGAGATACCTGAAGGGCAGGAGGCCAGCAGGATACAAGTCCCTGGATGGGTGAAGCGGGGGTCTAGCAGGTGCAGCGCACAGGTAGGTAGACCAGCAGGGAACACAGGAAGGCGTGGAGAGCGGATCAGCAGTAGATGGATGAGTAGCGCTGAGAAGTAACAGCAGCGGGTCTCTGCGGGAACACGGAGGTAACCAATAGCAACCAGCAGGTGCAGTAACGATGGGACACCGGAGCAGAGTTGAACTGGAACAGATGATCACGGAGAGTAGCGGGTAGCAATAGTGGCAGCAGACTCAAGGAAACACGGTAGAGTTGACAAGGACTGAAGACTGAAGCGCACAGAGGCAGCGGATAGGAATCAGCTAAACAGTCACGATGAAACACAGACGGGTTGCAGGTTGAAGACTGTAGTGCACGGAGGCAGCGGATAGGAATCAGCCAAACAGTCACGATGATGAAACACAGACGAGTTGCAGGTTGAAGCCTGTAGTGCACGGAGGCAGCGGATAGGAATCAGCTGGCAGTCACAATCATGAACAGGTGAGTGGATGTGGTTGAAGCCTGTAGTGCACGGAGGCAGCGGATAGGCATCAGCTAACAGTCCCAATGATACATGGTAGAGTTGAAGTGATAGAAGACTGTAGTGCACGGAGGCAGCGGATAGGAATCAGCTCACAGTCACGATGATACAGTAGATGGTAGAAGTGGTATGGGAACCACAGTAGTAGAAGTGGTTTGGAAACCACAGAGGTAGAAGTGGTTTGGAAACCACAGGAATCAGCAGGGCTGAATAAACAAGGAAACACAGGAACACCTTCAGAGACTCATGGGAAATGAGACTCCAAGATCAGGCAACGTGGTGTTGACCACAGGTGCTTAATATAGGGAGGTTGCCTGATCTGCCAATTAAGTTAAAGGAACATACACTGGAGGTATAGAAAGGGCTGCGCATGCGCAGTCCCTCAGGATGGAGGACGGCCACGGTTCCTAAATGTCCGGGAAGAAGCACTCACAGTCCGGTGAGTGACAGTACCCCCCCTTTTAAAGGTGGGCACAGAACGCCTGGAACCGGGCTTGTCCGGATTTTTGGAATAAAACTTCTTCAGAAGGGCAGGAGCATTAAGATCTTCAGCTTTGATCCATGAACGCTCTTCAGGACCGAAGCCCTTCCAATGAACGAGGAAACGGAGGACTCCTCGCGAAATTTTTGCATCCAATACCTCAGTAATCTCGAAATCCTCCTCCTGATGAACTTGAACTGGCTGCGGTGCTGAGGGAGGAGTCGAGAAACGGTTGATGATGAGAGGTTTGAGCAAGGACACATGGAAGGCATTGGAGATCCGAAGATTCTTGGGAAGAAGAAGTTTAACACATACTGGATTGATAACTTGAATGATCCTATATGGACCAATAAAACGAGGGGCGAATTTCATAGATGGAACCTTCAAACGAATATTTTTGGTGGATAACCAGACACGATCTCCAATTTTTAGTGGTGGAATAGCCCGCCTCTTCTTATCTGCGAAAGACTTATATTTGTTAGATGTCTTCTTTAAACAGGTTTTGACCTGAGACCAGATATTTTTGAAGGTCTGACAAGCAGTCTCCACAGCAGGAACTTGGGTGGGCGGGAGGGCAGGAAATTCCGGAAAAGACGGATGGTGACCGTAGACCACAAAGAATGGAGTTTTGGATGATGACTCATGGTACATGTTGTTATGGGCGAATTCAGCCCAAGGAAGCAATTCTACCCAGTTGTCTTGGTTGGCTGAAGAGAACATCCTAATAAAGGTCTCAAGATCTTGATTGACTCGTTCCGTTTGTCCGTTAGATTGCGGATGGTAAGAAGATGAGAGTGCTAATCGTATGCCCAAGGTTTTACAAAGGGCCCGCCAGAATCTGGAAACGAATTGTACTCCTCTATCCGACACAATCTCAGACGGACATCCATGGATACGGAAGATTTCTTTAATGAAATGTTCAGCCAGAGTAGACGAGGAAGGTAAACCGGACAGAGGGACGAAATGGGCCATCTTCGAAAATCTGTCTACCACTACCCAAATAGTATTGTGATTCTTACTTGGTGGCAAATCAGTAACGAAATCCATACTAATATGGGTCCAAGGCTTGGACGGAATGGGTAGTGGTCGCAGCAACCCTGCTGGAGTTCTGCGGGAGGATTTGAACTGAGAACATAAATCACAGGAAGCAATAAACTCTTTGACGTCTCTCCTCATTGAAGGCCACCAGTAACTACGAGAGAGAATCTCAAAGGTCTTGTGTTCACCGGCGTGTCCAGAAAAACGAGAGGCATGGAACCACGAAAGGATTTTCCTCCTCAGAGTAGGAGGCACAAGGGTCTTCCCAAATGGTAGCATTTTGGTGGATGAAGCAGCCAGAGAAATACATTTGGGGTCTAGAATAGCATGGTTGGGAACCTCTTCTACATCAGAGGACGTCACAAAAGCTCGAGATAGAGCGTCAGCTTTCTTGTTCTTAGCGGCTGGTTTGAAGGTTATAATTAATTCAAAACGGGAAAAGAAAAGAGACCATCTTGCTTGACGAGGGTTCAAGCATTGAGCAGATTGCAAATATGACAAGTTCTTATGATCCGTGAAGATCGTCACCGGATGGCGAGCTCCTTCCAACAAGTATCTCCATTCCTCTAATGCAGCTTTGATGGCCAGCAACTCCTTGTCCCCGATAGTATAGTTTTTCTCTGCGGGCAGAAGACCCCGAGAGTAGAAGGCACAAGGATGTAATTTTTGTTGCTCCGAGCGTTGGGAGAGAATAGCTCCTAAGCCCACATTAGAGGCATCTACTTCTAGGAAGAAGGGGAGTGTCACATCAGGTTGTCGCAGAATGGGAGCAGACGAGAAGGACTCTTTGAGGATTTGAAAGGCTTGGAGAGCCTCAGATGACCATTGCTTAGTATTAGCCCCTTTCCGAGTTAAGGCCACAATGGGAGATGCAATGGATGAAAAGTCTTGAATGAAGCGTCTATAGTAATTGGCAAAACCTAAAAAACGCTGGATGGCACGAAGAGTAGTTGGCTGAGGCCAATGTAGTACAGCATTTACTTTGTCTGGATCCATCTTCAGGCCAACTCCGGAAACTATATACCCCAAGAATGGAATCTGGGGTAACTCGAATGAACATTTTTCCAATTTACAGAACAACGAGTTTTTCCGTAGTCTGGAGAGGACCTCTGCCACATGTTGGTGATGAGAAGGCAGGTCCTGTGAGAAGATCAATATGTCGTCCAGGTAGACAACGACACATACATATAATAAGTCCCGAAAGATCTCATTGATGAAACCCTGGAAAACCGCGGGGGCATTACACAGCCCGAAGGGCATTACTAAATATTCGTAATGCCCATCTCTGGTGTTAAACGCGGTCTTCCATTCGTCACCGGAACGGATTCTAATTAAATTGTAGGCACCACGAAGATCCAACTTAGTAAATATCCGAGCTCCCTTGATGCGATCAAATAGCTCAGTGATCAGCGGAATGGGATACCGATTCTTGATAGTAATGGCATTGAGTCCACGAAAATCTATACAAGGGCGTAATGATCCATCCTTCTTTTTGACAAAGAAGAACCCAGCTCCAGCGGGCGAGGTGGAAGGTCGAATGAACCCACGCTGGAGGTTCTCCCGTATATATTCAGATGTCGCTTGAGTTTCAGGTAACGAGAGTGGATAGACCCGGCCTCTGGGAGGAGTCTTGCCAGGAAGAAGATCAATCGGACAATCCCAAGAACGATGAGGAGGAAGACGTTCAGACTGAGCTTTATCAAAAACATCGGTAAATGAAGCATATTGAGGAGGGAGTCCCGGTGAAATAGCTGAGATGGAAGCTTGCTGTACCTTGAGAGGAATGACTTGGGAAAGGCAATGATGGTGACATTCAGGCCCCCAAGACGTGACTTGAGGGGTGCGCCAGTCAATCTGGGGAGAGTGACACTGAAGCCATGGAAGGCCTAGGACAATCGGACTTGTCGTAACAGGAAGAATTAAAAACGATATCTCTTCATGATGCAGAGCACCAATCTGAAGGGTTACTGGAGACGTACTCTGGGTGATGAGACCGTTGATGAGACGTGATCCATCGATAGCCGTCACAGTAATGGGAGTTTTTAAGGTAATCATTGGTAGAGACCATTGATTAACTAACGATTTAGAAATGAAATTTCCTGCTGCTCCGGAATCAATCAATGCCTGTGACTCAAAGGATTTGGTAGCAAAGGAAATCGTAACATCGAAAGCGCAGACTTTAGATTTCATAGACAATGGAGAGGACTCCAGGGACCCTAACTTCACCTCTCCAGAACTAGTTAGGGCCTGGCATTTCCCGATTTCTTAGGGCAAGAACTGAGCATATGTGTGGAATCAGCACAATAGATACAGAGTCTATTCTTTACTCTTCGTTTCCTCTCTTCTAAAGATAATTTGGAACGTCCTATCTCCATGGGAATCACAGAAGGTGAAACTGGACGAAATTGAGGGTTTAAACGAAGAGGTGCTTTAGCAGAAGTTGTTTTCTCAGATTCTCTTTCACGAAATCTCATGTCTACACGATGGCAAAGAGAGATCAAATCTTCTAGTGACGAAGGAAGCTCTTGGGTAGTCAGTGCATCTTTAATTTTATCGGAGAGCCCCTGCCAGAAGGCGGCAACTAATGCTTCAGTGTTCCACTGAAGTTCAGAGGCTAAGATCCTAAATTGAATGACATACTGTCCTACTGTATGGGAGCCTTGTCGCAAACGAAGAATGCTGGAAGCAGCGGAGGTCACACGACCTGGTTCATCGAACACACTTCGGAACGTGGAAATGAATTTGGCGCTATCTTGTAGAATTGGATCGTTTCTTTCCCACAGAGGGGAGGCCCAAGCCAGGGCTTGTCCAGAAAACAATGAGATAAGATAGGCCACTCTGGAACGATGGGTAGAAAAATTTTGAGGTTGGAGTTCAAAATGGACTGAACATTGGTTAAGGAAACCTCTACAAGTTTTGGGGTCCCCGTCATATTTTGACGGAGTAGGCAGGTGAAGCGTAGGAGCTGTAGACACCTGGGATGGCACTGGGGAAACGGAGGAAAGCACAGGAGCTTCAATACTAGCTGTAACAGTCTGTCCAGATGTTCCTTGGGAGGTTAACGATTGGTAACATTGAAGTAACAGCTGTTGGCGAGCATCCTGTTGCTCCACACGGCTGACCAGATGCTGCAGCATCTCTTTAGCAGTAGGTTCCGTATCTGGGTCTGTCATGGCCTGATCTTACTGTCACGGGCACTAGGAGTCTTTACCCAGGGATCACCAGGTGATAGGCTTACCAGAGCAGTATAGGTGGTAATATGGTACTCTGGTAGCAGGGTGATCACGGAACAGGAAATAGCAGATGATGAGATGCTCAGGAAAGTCTATGACTAGCAGCACTGGCAATATGGAGGTAGTAATACACGAGGAACTGTATGGACAAAGGACACGTGAAGGTAGTCAGTGGTCTGCGGTAGCAAGTTGTACCACTGCTATAGTGAGGAGGAATGTCCAACAGAAACGAGGAGGTGATGAGAGTCAGCGGTCTGCGGATAGCAAGTTGTACCGCTGTCTGAGTGAAGGAATGGAATCCAAGTGGAGGTATCCGGGGAGTCAGTGGTCTGCGTTAGCAAGTTGTACCACTGCTATGTGAGAGGATACTGGAACAGGTGAAACTGTAAACAGGAGTCAGTGGTCTGCCACTAGCAAGTTGTACCACTGAATATATATGTGAGGAGGTGCACGGGGAGAGACTGCAACACAATATATACACGGGCACCTTGACTTTGATCCACAGTAATATGCACAATATAAATGTATAAATGACTGAACAACACTGCCAATATAGAAAGTCTCTTGAAGTAATCCGGCATGAGATAACACAGTCAATGATGGCAGTAGAGTCAGCAGATAGTACACTCCAGAGGAGAACCAACACAGTCAATGATGGCAATAGACTCAGCGGATAGTACACTCCAGAGGAGAACCAACACAGTCCAGCAAGGTATGCAATACACAGCACAGTCAATGGGAAGTATGCATACCGTGGTTCAGGAGAAGGCAGTCAGACAGGAGTGCAGAGATACCTGAAGGGCAGGAGGCCAGCAGGATACAAGTCCCTGGATGGGTGAAGCGGGGGTCTAGCAGGTGCAGCGCACAGGTAGGTAGACCAGCAGGGAACACAGGAAGGCGTGGAGAGCGGATCAGCAGTAGATGGATGAGTAGCGCTGAGAAGTAACAGCAGCGGGTCTCTGCGGGAACACGGAGGTAACCAATAGCAACCAGCAGGTGCAGTAACGATGGGACACCGGAGCAGAGTTGAACTGGAACAGATGATCACGGAGAGTAGCGGGTAGCAATAGTGGCAGCAGACTCAAGGAAACACGGTAGAGTTGACAAGGACTGAAGACTGAAGCGCACAGAGGCAGCGGATAGGAATCAGCTAAACAGTCACGATGAAACACAGACGGGTTGCAGGTTGAAGACTGTAGTGCACGGAGGCAGCGGATAGGAATCAGCCAAACAGTCACGATGATGAAACACAGACGAGTTGCAGGTTGAAGCCTGTAGTGCACGGAGGCAGCGGATAGGAATCAGCTGGCAGTCACAATCATGAACAGGTGAGTGGATGTGGTTGAAGCCTGTAGTGCACGGAGGCAGCGGATAGGCATCAGCTAACAGTCCCAATGATACATGGTAGAGTTGAAGTGATAGAAGACTGTAGTGCACGGAGGCAGCGGATAGGAATCAGCTCACAGTCACGATGATACAGTAGATGGTAGAAGTGGTATGGGAACCACAGTAGTAGAAGTGGTTTGGAAACCACAGAGGTAGAAGTGGTTTGGAAACCACAGGAATCAGCAGGGCTGAATAAACAAGGAAACACAGGAACACCTTCAGAGACTCATGGGAAATGAGACTCCAAGATCAGGCAACGTTTTGTTGACCACAGGTGCTTAATATAGGGAGGTTGCCTGATCTGCCAATTAAGTTAAAGGAACATACACTGGAGGTATAGAAAGGGCTGCGCATGCGCAGTCCCTCAGGATGGAGGACGGCCACGGTTCCTAAATGTCCGGGAAGAAGCACTCACAGTCCGGTGAGTGACAGCTGGTGTCAGCAGGATGTGGACTTTTGTCACTCATTTTCCTCGGATTTCAATGTGAGTGAAATGCCGGCAGAGCTTCCTCTCAACCTTGGACAGCGCTAGGGACACATCTTTGTGGGGAACCGAGGTATCTCTTGAGGATAAGGTAGTCAGCAACATTTTTGAAACTTCCCTTTCCCTTCTTCGATTGAACAAGATCACCTGTGCTAGGGTGACTTTTGCAGGTAGTGCCCAGTGGTTAACCGTAGGCTCGATGGATAGCCCACTTCCGTACGCTTGCTGCTTCTCATTGAGGCACAAGTGCATCTTTTTCACATCTTCCATGAAAGGTAAGAGCTGAAGCATGTTCCACTTGGACTCCTTAAGAGTTTTCAAGGCAGCCGATGAGATCAACTTGTTACATCACGCCTCATATAGCTTCCTGAAATTTTGTGTGTTTTCAACTGCAGCAGTGCTGCCCTCCATCATGGCTCGGCACTCCACAATGCTCGCTATCTTTTGTAGGCTGCGCCCGATCTTGAGTGCCAGTGAGGGCATCTCCTCGTCATAGCCGGCTACCTACTTCACAGCATCTACTACATGTAGAAAGTTCGATGGGTCGGTAAAGTCTTCCATCCTCTCCAAAGGGGTAGCTCTTCTGGTCTGTAGCAGCAGCATGCCCATTTCTCTAAGCTTCACACACACTTTCTCCCCTCCCCATTGGACACATGCACACTTTTGCTTTTGTTCCGACAAATGTGACTCGTGGGGACATACCAGATTTTTATGCTGAGCATATCAGCAAGGTCCCCTGCACTGATTAGCCCTGAGAAGCTTTGTGGGGACCTCAAATTTTGTCCCCACCACGACTCAGGTCCCCAGAGTGTTGGTATGTAAACAGGTCAATGTCCCCAAAAGCATATGAATGCAAGTACACACACACATATACATACATACATACAATTAAATATATATACACAATGCAGTCATATAGCACCCCCACCCCCCAGCATTTTGTACTTACCGTTCTCTGCAGAGGCTAATATTTCCTCGGCCGCGTTCTGCAATGTCAGGCCCCTTGGCAAGCAGTCTGATTGGTCACCTGGCTGCCTGTCTCCATTAGATTACTGACAGGGCTGGTCTGATTAACAACACCCCTTTCCGCCGAATGAGTGAAAAAAATTAAAGATGGACATAAAAAAGGTGGCGGTCTGCATTGCGAGCCCGGATCTCCTAGCATGCCTAGGAGCCAGTAATTAGTACCCCCCTCTCTGTGCCCCTCATTGTACTATGCTACCATAAGTGTGTCTACATAACATTTAACTTTCTTTATGCTGCATATATAGGGGAGCCTGTCCATTTAAAAAAACATTGTTCCTGGGATGAAGCAGACTGCACTAGACCTGGGTGGTGAGTAATAACACCTCCAGAGGTTGGTGTCTAAGTATGCATCTACCTCCTCCTAGACAGAGAACTACATACAAAGATCAGAATTTATGACTTTATCGAATATCTCACACAAACTTACTGGCCTTTTTACATTCTATGCCTATATCAAATAAACAGGTATCAAAATCAAAATCCACAAACTGTGTCGAACATGTAGACATGTAGGACCAGTTTCTTTTTTTGAGACGTGCAGTGCTATCTGTGCCTATAAGCAAATTGCAGGAGAAAATGAACTGTCTGCAGTTCCAGACACTAGAGAAACCCTGCATTGACTCTGTATATTCCACACAAGAAGAGGTAAAATCCAGGATTTATCAGGTGCATGGTAGCCCTAATAGCATCTCAAAAGTCTTGGATGCACATTCAATGCACTTCTATACATAAGGTGAAGAGTTTGTCTAAGCACTGCCTAGATGTGTCCCTTTGGCCCACTTTCATCGATAAGCCAATTGTTGTGCAACTGCTTGCTTAACCGTTACCTTATTTTTAAAGAATCATGGAAGCAAAAATAAAGGGAAGATACCATTAATTTAAGTGTCCAGTACCTAATTTTCAATCTTTTACAAAGCAAACACTGCTGAACACATGTGCAAGGAAGCTTCCTATTGAAATTATGACATTATACACAGTCCTGGCCAGATATTCCAGGGAGGATGCTCTTGGCAGAGCGTGTTTCACTTGCTGCTGTAAAGGGCACTGATGACACTTAGCCGAGACTGGACTCTTATTTTAATTGCAGAGCAGCATTTGATCAGTCAAGAATCAGAACTCCTGTCGCTGTCCTAGATAGGATTTCTGGTACTTCACAACACAGCGATCTATTGATTTTGGTCTCCATCCTCCTTTCTTCTCTGGAATCTCTCAGATCACAGCTGTTTAACAGGCTCTCTCATCTACCCTGGAGAAAACTTGCTTAACTGACTGTAAGTCTTGTAAGAGATCACGCAGGAATTTTGATCACACTGTGAAAAATTTACTTTTTACTTGACTGCTTTCAATTTTTAATTTTTTTATACTATAGATATTATATAAATAAATTATTAAATTCGCAGGTAATCATGTAGATTTTAGACATTGTTATGTTAGTATTGAAAATGGGGAGATTTCCATGTACAAAACTCTTCAATAATTTCAAAATACTGGGGAATGTGCCTGGAAATGTGTGATATTTGACAACTATGTACTGGTACATTGTAACAAGATTAGCTTTCAATGGATACACTCATTGTTGTGGAAAAAAACATTTCTAGGAAGCTGCACTACACTCATTGACTGCATGTTTGCGGGTCTGATAAAGCAAAAATCCTAAGTCCTATTCTCCTGATGACCGGAGACCCGTTACTGGTGCAACTGAGCAAGGATGTTTTCAGGGGAGTAAATGAGGTGGGGCTGTTCTTGCACTCCAGGTGGAAAATTGCAAAAAGACCCCAATAATGGTTGATAGATGAAAAATAATAATCAATCATATGTTTCATAGTCATTTTTCAGGGGCGCACGCAGGATTCCCCCTACTCTACCCCCCCAAAAGAAAATTATACAGAGAGCTGCAGCAGCAGCTCCATTTAGGCAGCACTGTACTATACAGCAGCCGCGGCGCTGTCAAAGAAGCAGCCGCGGCTGCTGTATAGTACAGTGCCGTATGCAGGGGCACTTCGTTAGCGGAGGGGGGTTACTGGAGACCCAGAAACCCCCCCTGTGTGTGCCCCTGTTTTTACAGCTTTTATAAAAATATAAATAACCATTTTTCAGTACTGTACATGCCAATGTATCCCATTATATAAAAGTAGGGCCTCCATTTGTCCCAGTTTATATTCAACCTAAAATCTTTAACTCACAAAAAAAAATTCTTCATGATTTAAACTTATAATGAACCCAAAGTAACAGAAAAAGGTTGAATATGGACCTTTAATCGTTTTACCTTATTTGGGCTCTAAGAAGTTTTATGGGCTTTACCATGAATGTCCTGTTTTGTCATGAGAGCTCTGTCCATGTGTGAAATAATATTTCAAAAAATGTAGAGTAACACTGCTATGTCCTGGTAAACAATGCTAGAAGCAGAAATGTGCCGACACAGAATTTGTTAAAATACATATCTGCTAGCACACACCCTTGTCATTGTGTAGCATAAATATTTGACAAGTGATGAACTGAGAGATGCACAGCACATCCTGTTTATGTTAGAAATAAAACCACAAGGAAATGTGTTAATCATAGAAAACTTAAATGAGGTAATTAGATGAAATCCAAAAAGCTTTAGTCATGTTATCCAAACATTATAGGGAATGTGAAACAATTGACCTTGTTAGAAGCCATTTTAGTTTACATAGTTATGTGGGGAGCAATAGATGACTGGCTGTAGAAAGAAAGTGTTTATAAAATTTCAAGTGTCCAATAAACAAAGACAGCAGAAAAGCAAAACAGAATCCTATTAGTAGTGACCCCCCACTGTATAGGTCAGCAGCATTCCCCTACAGACGTGGGTGTGGGAAAATGCTTGTGATTGTTTGACAGGTGACAGGTGTCCCAGTGACCAAATGCACCAGCACTTCAAAAAATAGGAGTACTGTCATAAATTTTTTAGAGGAAACCCTTTAATTTTTCCCTAATAACATTTATAATATTAACACTAATTTTTTAGCTCTTATCTGAATGTATTCTAGATTTTGGAGAGGGAGGTAGTGGCTCCAGAACTGTACACAATATTTAAGATTTGGTCTCTCCAGTGTTTCACCGAGGCAGAGGGTAAAGAGACTTTATGGTATAGCACAACACATAGGAACTTTTCCACAATAAGTGTGATGAACCTCTGACCAGTTTAACAGGAGCTCCAAACCTTTGTCAGATAGCCCAGGCTAAAGAAAGCCAACTGCTGGCACAATACCTTCTTTTATACTGATCCATTGTTCCCACGGTGTTGTAGATTTAGTAGGGCAGAAAACTCACTTACCCTGGATTGGTGCCTGCTTATTGGTAGAGCTGATCCTACAATTCACCCTCAGGTATCAGCAGGCACCTTTCAGTGAGCAGCTCTGGACAACTTGGCTGGGCAGTAGGCTGAACACCTAGTATCTTTACAATCATCAAAGGGAGAATAAATCACATTAACCCCCTAGATAGCCCCAGTCTGCCCATGTTTAACTCTAAGCAGTTTTTTTCTAAGGAGGATAGCCTATGGGCTAACTGACATTTCCAGCACACCATGGCCAACCACTGGGAGAGGAAAAACATTTATACCAGTGCTCGGAGCAACTCTTTGAGTGCCTTTGATTGGCTGGAGCTCTGATAACCCCAAATAAGCATATCTACCTTTAGGGGACATGTTGAACTACCTAGAGGAGGATACGGGACCCACCTAGTGACATTTAAGACCACTGTGCTTGAAACATAAAATACCTGCAAATGCAATTCACCCATGAATGCCATAAGGGTGAGAAGGAATGCAAAATTAAATTAACATTTATTTTTACAATGCCCAGCACCCTGTTCTTGCCACACACCCATACCTATTAAGATAGTATAGACCTTTCAGTATTTGTCACAAATGAAAAATTTGAACATTATCTACTGTGCATTTAAGGACTTTGTATGCAAGAATATTTTTGTATGCACTGATTCCCCATATCCATTGCAGTGTGTTGGAGTCTGCATTGGAGCACTGGGGATATAGATCTGGACCTGTTTTGCAAGCTGAACAGAAGGTGTCAAGTGTTTCTGACAGTGGTATGGCTGGGTATGCTTATGTGATACCCCACTACAGAGCCGTAACTAGGGTGGTGCGGGCGGTGCCGTCGCCCCGAGCGCAAGCCCAAGAGGGCGCAGCAGCCGCCCGCTACCTTCCCCTACCCGCCGGCATAGTAAAAAAAAAAAAAAAAAGTCAATAAAGTTAATACAAAAGGGGAAGAAAAAAAAGAAAAAAAAGAAGTCACCTGATCTCCCGGCGGTTCCCAGCAGTCTCCTCGCTCCCTCTGAATGTGACGTCATCACGCCCGACGTCATATTCAGCGAGGAGCACTGCTGGGGCAGAAGCAGCAGAACACAGGACACAGGACACAGGACACAGGACACAGGACACAGGACACAGGACACAGGACACAGGACACAGAACAAAGGACACAGAACAGAGGACAGAGGACACAGGAAAGGTAAGTAAAATTGTATTTATATTATGTGTGTGTGGGCAGGCTATGTATTTTTACTCAGCTTAGGAGGTCACTCAATATTCAAAACCCAGTATTTTTTGCAAAATGCCTTTTACAACAATCCAGTAATTGTTTTACTAAACAATTGATCTGTAAGCGATCTGGAATGTACCCAAAGTGCTTATTTATTAACTTATCCAGCAAGTTAGTAGGTCAAATGTATTTTAGAAAAAAAACTAAATTAAAAAAAAAAATTGTGTTCTGCAAAATTAAATATCCTTTTTGCTTGTGGGCACTTGTGAGTGCTAAAGGAGGCACACATTTATTTTCTTTACTACCCCCTGACCTATAAGATCTGTTCTGTTACTTGACCTAATATTCCCATCTTGCCTCTTTTTAGTGTACTATATTAAAATAGCAATGTATGTCATAGGGCTTCTCCTTTCTATATAAAAAAAAGCTAGGTTAATGGAATCCCACCACTGTGTGTGTGTGTGTGTATATATGTGTATATGTGTATGTGTGTATATATATATATATATATATATATATATTTTTATATATATATATTTTTATATATATATATATATATATATATATATATATTCTTTCAGTAAAGTGCTAGCCACACCCACACATTAGGTTGGCCACACCCACTTGTCAAATGCCACTCCCACTTAGATGGGGGGCGCCGGTGCCCTGCCTCGCCCAGGGCACTAAAATGTCTAGTTACGGCACTGCCCCACTAGGTATCACTCACCTGTACTGCAGTGCATGAGTTCTTACTGATGGCAGCCATCTTTGAGAAGCCCTTTGTGAGACTGGCAGCGGCTATGTTTGGTGAGCCTATTTGTGAGACTGGCAGTGGCCATTTTGAAGGACTAAACTAGCTCACTCAGAATGCTCTGGGAATGGGGAGATGTGTTGTAAGAAAAAGGTGCAAAAAGGAAAGGGATGAGACTGTGTGAGAGAAATTGCAGAGCTGAAACAGAGCTATGTTTTATGACAGAGTAAACAAGAGAGAGAAACAGAAAGCTGAAAAACAGAGACAGTAAATTGTAGAAGCTTCAAAAGAAAGAACCGTCAGTGTGGTTGGTAAGACAATGTATGGTGTTACCAGCAAAAGTCATCACTACACACTCAGGGCTATGAAGTATTGACCCTCTATTAACCAGCTCAGGACTTGGTTAACTTGTTCACCTAATTGAGTGCACATCAATCTTATTGTAACACAAGTAACTTTGACAGAAAGAAACTGCATCATTGACACAGATCACCCTTTATTTCTGCATCATTCTCCAGAAGGGGCCCCCTTTGTTTCAATTCTGAATAGTACTATTAGATTGCTTAGTAAAGTAAGGCCTTTATTGACAGACAAAGTTTAATATATATCTCTTCTACATTGTTGATGTTATTGTGAATGCTTATTGTTCCTGATCATCATCATCATTTATTTATATAGCGCCAACATATTCCGTAGCGCTTTACAATTGGGGACAAACATAATAAACTAATAAACAAACTGGGTAAAACAGACAAAGAGGTGAGAAGGCCCTACTCGCAAGCTTACAATTTATGGTACAATGGGAGATTGACACATGAGGTTAAGTCTACATTTTGCATTTTGGCCCAGCCACACTGCAAAGGTAAAGTGACTCATAAGCTAAAGGAGCCCGTCACACAACAATGTTGGTCAGGGGGCAGCCGTCCCGCATGAAACTGTGTAACAGACAAAAGGTAGCGAGGTTAAGAGGGTGGCCGAGGAATATTATAAGCTTGTCTGAAAAGGTAGGTTTTCAGAGAACGCTTGAAAGTTTGTAGACCAGAGGAGAGTCTTACTGTGCGAGGGAGAGAATTCCATAGAGTGGGTGCAGCCCGAAAAAAGTCCTGTAACCGGGAATGGGAGGAAGTAATGAGGGTGGATGATAGACGCAGATCTTGTGTAGAACGGAGTTGCCGAGTTGGGAGGTATTTTGAGACAAGAGAGGAGATGTACGTTGGTGCAGCTTTGTTGATGGCCTTGTAGGTTAGTTAAAGTATTTTATATTGGATTCGGTACAAAACAGGCAACAAGTGTAGAGACATACAGAGTGATTCAACAGAGGAAGAACGATTTGCAAGGAAAATCAGTCTTGCCGCAGCGTGCAAAATAGATTGTAGAGGTTTGAGTCTGTTTTTGGGAAGACCAGTAAGGAGGGAATTGCAATAGTCAATGCGGGAGATGATGAGTGCATGAGTTAAGGTTTTTGCAGTGTCTTGCGTGAGATATGTGCGAATTCTGGAAATGTTCTTTAGATGTATGTAGCAGGATTTAGATATAGAGTCAATGTGGGGAACAAAGGATAGGTGTGAGTCAAGGATTACACCTAGGCAGCGAGCTTGTGGGGTGGGATTTATGGTCATGTTATCAACAGAGATAGAAATGTCAGGTATGCTCTTGTTGGTGGGTGGGAATATTATTAACTCTGTTTTAGAAAGATTAAGTTTGAGTTGGCAAGAGGACATCCAAGATGAAATGGCAGAAAGACAGTCAGTTACACGGGACAACACAGATGTCGAGAGATCAGGAGAAGATAGATAAATTTGGGTATCATCCGCATAGAGATGATACTGAAAGCCAAAGGAACTTATTAGGTTTCCAAGAGAAGCGGTATAGATAGAGAACAGCAGAGGACCTAGGACTGAGCCTTGTGGTACTCCAACTGATAGGGGAAGCAGAGCAGTGGTGGCTCCAGAGAAATTAACAGTGAAAGAGCGATTAGAAAGGTAGGATGAGAACCAGGATAGAACAGTGTCTTGAAGACCTAGGGATTGCAGTGTTTGTAGGAGAAGAAAGTGGTCAACAGTGTCAAATGCAGCCGAGAGGTCGAGGAGAATTAGGAGAGAGTAATGGCGTTCAGTTTTAGCGGTGATCAGATCATTGACAACCTTGGTCAACGCAGTCTCTGTGGAGTGTTGAGAGCGAAAGCCAGACTGAAGAGGATCCAACAGGTTGTTAGCGGAAAGAAAGCGTGTGAGGCAAGTGTAGGCAAGTCTCTCTAGAATCTTGGAGGGGCACGGCAGCTGAGAGATGGGATGGTAATATGATAGAGAGTTTGGGTCGGAATCTTGTTTTTTTAGAATAGGAGTAATCACTGCATGCTTGTATAGTGATGGAAAGATGCCAGTAGAGAGCGAGAGATTACAGATTTGAGTTAGAGGTGAAATGAGCACAGAAGACAGGGATCTACCAATTTGCGAGGGAATAGGATCAAGAGGACAGGAGGTAGAGTAGGAAGATAAGAAGAGCGTAGAAATTTCCTCTTCATTTGTGGGGTCAAATGAAGAGAGGGTGTCAGAGGGTAGTGGGAAGGAATTGAGCTGATGGCTTGTTGGGGAAGAGGATACCATTTCTAGTCTGATCTTGCAATCTTGTCCTTGAAGTAGGAAGCGAGATCCTGAGCACTGATAGTAGATGGAGGGTTCAGGGTGGGAGGATTGAGAAGATATTTAAATGTATTGAAAAGGCGTTTGGGGTTAGAAGCCTGAGCATAGATAAGAGATTCGAAGTATGTTTGTTTTGCAGTGTCCAGAGCATTTCGATAGGAGTGGTAGACAGAAGTATATGTGAAGAAGTCATTAGAGGTGCGAGATTTACGCCAGTGACGTTCTGCTTTACGGGACAGTTTTTGAAGATTTTGTGTTGCTTTAGTGTGCCACGGTTGACATCGAAGTCGACGCGTAGTGTGTAGTGTCGCTGGAGCCACTTGATCAAGGGCCGTTTCTAAGGTTTGGTGAAAATGGGGTACTGCCATCTCAGGGGATGAAAATGTAGAGAGAGGGGAGAGAAGGTGTTGGAGAGAGGTGGAAAATTGTTGAATATTAATAGAATTCAGATTTCTGCAGGTATGAGGAGGCTTGGTAGAGTTAGACAGTAGAGAGGTTAGAGCAGTGGGGGTGAGTGTGTAGCTGATAAGGTGATGATCCGAGAGGGGGAAGGGTGTCTTAAGAAAAATAGAAACTGAGCATAGTCTAGAGAAAACAAGATCAAGGCAGTGGCCATCCTTATGAGTAGATGATTCAATCCACTGGGAGAGGTCAAGTGAGGAGGTTAGAGAGAGTAGTTTAGAAGCAGCTTTGGAAGGTGGGTTATCAATGGGGATGTTGAAATCCCCCATGATGATGGTGGGAATGTCTGAAGATAAGAAGTGAGGGAGCCATGCAGAGAAATCCTCAATAAATTGTTGGTGTGCTCCAGGGCGACGACAGATCACTGCAACACGTAGAGAGAGTGGATTAAAAATGCGAATAGCATGTACTTCAAAAGATGTGAACGTGAGTGATGGGACATTTGGTATAACTGTAAACGTGCACTGTGGGGAGAGAAGTAGTCCAACCCCACTCCTTGTCTGCCTTCAGGTCTGGAGGTGTGGGTGAGATGGAGGTCACCATGGGAAAGTGCTGCAGGTGAGGCAGTGTCTGATTGCATGAGCCATGTTTCTGTTATTGCCAGAAGGTTGAGGTTTTTTGAGAGGAAGAGATCATGAATGGAGGTAAGTTTGTTACAGACAGAGCATGCAATCCAAAGGGCACATTTAAAGGACTTTGGAAGAGAGGGGGAGACAGGTGATGTGTTTGAGGTTTGCTATAGAACGGTATTGCTCTGATGTATGTGTGTGTGAGGAGTGTGGGGGACCTGGATTAGGTGATATATCACCAGCTAATAGAAGCAGAGTGAGAGAAAAATAGGCAAGGGGATTGTAAAATGTGTGACTTTTTATTTTCTGGCGACAGGTGGAGGTTGTACTTGTTAGAGATAATAAATAGGACAGCAGTTCATGGGTGTTAACTAGAGGTGAGTGGAGTAATGCAAGTGCAATATGAACAAATGTTTGTGTTGGTGGAGGGGTGAAAGATGACACAGTTTTAAAGATCATGCAATAAAAAGAGACCAAGAAAAGCAATTTGTTCCACATTGTAATAAGAGGCATTAAAGCCAAAAAGTTAGGGGATTTTAAATAATTACCTCTTTGCAGTGTTCCATATAGATGGACAAGTAATGCAGAAATAGGCTGTGGCAGATGTTGCTTATTGCTGGTAGTAAAATCCAGTCAAATGTTGTTGTCTAACTGTGCATTTTCGTCCACTTTGTGAAGAAATCACACACGTCCACCCCACATACGTCTCCCCATAGACTGAGGCTAAGATGTAGTCAGGCTAATTTAGCAATACTCTACAGATGTGGTAATTGGTCAGCTAATCAAAGGAAAAGAAAACATTTGTTTCATAGGCTAGAGGAGGCGAGATACCTATCATAAATTAGGCATCAATAAAAGACTGGGCCAACCTAAGTTTAAACAGATAACAATTTCCTACAACATACTTTAAACACAGTTGCAGAGATGAGATACAGAAATTAATGTAGTTCTGAGTAGTAGAATCTGGACATACAGAAATTAATGTAGTTCTGAGTAGTAGAATCTGGACATACTTTAAACACAGTTTCAGAGATGAGATACAGAAATTAATGTAGTTATGTGTAGTAGAATCTGGACATACAGAAATTAATGTAGTTCTGAGTAATAGAATCTGAACATACTTTAAACACAGTTGCAGAGATGAGATACAGAAATTAATGTAGTTCTGAGTAGTAGAATCTGGACATACCTGGAGATGAAAAGAGAAGAGAAGGATGGGGGTTAGTTGCTGTGTTGTCTAACTGTGCATTTTTGTCCACTTTGTGATAAAATCCCACTTCGTGAAGAAATCACACACGTCTACCTCACATACATCTCCCCATAGACTGAGGTGCTTTGTTTATAATTGCATGTGGTTTAGTACTGTGTATTGTATATTGGAAAGCCATTTAAGCCAAGGGTACAAATATTACCAATCCTATAGCCAGGACAAGCCTTAGAGTCCACAGGCTTTTAAATAGGATTGTATTTGTTAAGCAATTTAGTGCATACTTGCCAACCTTTGAAAAGGCAATTCCAGGAGATCTGGGCAGGGGGCGAGGTTGGAGGGCAGGGCGCGGTAAATTGCGTCATTTTGGACCCACCTCCATGGCAAAAACGTCCTTTTGTCTCGGGGGACCGGGCATAATGATGCGATTCACTGCGAATCACGTCATTTTGACGAGTGAGTTCCGTATGCGGGATACTTGCCTGCTCTCATGGGAGTCCGGGAGAGCTACCCGAATTTTGGGAGTCTCCGGGACATTTCGGGAGAGATGGCAAGTATGATTTAGTGACGCTCAGTTGTCCCTTTGTCTGTGTACTACTGGGGAAACTTGCCTCTCTGCCATGGTGTGGGTCCTATTGAGTCCAGCCAAACTCAATGCAGGAACAGGAGTCCGCAGGTCCACGCTACCCAAAGGTACCAGCCACCTTATCCTATACACTTGTGCCCTTACCAGCACCTCTGGCCCTCACACTCATAATTTCCATTAATAGGTTTATTGCTGGGAAATTTGCTGTGCATAGTAAAACAGAATCACCACAATCATGAATGTATTTCAAATACTATATATCACACTGATGCAATTATTGTGCAGATCATCGGGACTTTCAGTCGTTGGTAAAAATTGTTACAGAAATCAAATATGAAGTAAAATGCAAAAGTGTGTACCTAGCTTAAGTGTTGTTAACATAATTGAATAAATAAATAAAATGTGACACATAAGATGTTGTGTTTTCATATATAGAATTAAGCTAAATAAAAGTAAGTGAGGTGGGTGGTAGAGACCCTTTTGGGAGGGCTTACCTGGGACGTCTGCGCTTTGTTTTGTTGTTATGAGGGTTGGTGCTGCCTTGACGGTTGTTCCGGATGTTCCAGTTCCGGTTTTTGTTGGTTGTTTCCTTGTTTCTTCCGTGGCGCGACCTGTGAGGAGATAAGATGGGAAGTGGGGGGGGGCGGGAGTAGAGAGAGAACAGGCGAGACAGTATACACGATAGCGGCCGGTCCGGTGGCTCTTCTGGAGTGGGAAATGTTTATAGCTCCTTTTGCAGTATTGGTCTATAGCTCTTTTGCCTTGTTTATAGCTCTAGTGCCGAGTATACTGGGGTGATTCTAGGGGTTCTCAGAGTAGTTATCTCTTGGGGATGAGGCGGGCAGGGGGATTAAATTGCCCTGTTTGAAGCTTTTGGTTATTAAGCTTTGCAGGAAATCTGCTAATTGGTATATATGCTTGCTTGTTCTATAAAACTGAAATGTACGGCTAAAGGGTGAGGTAGCGGTGCAAGCTTTAAATTACTTTATAGTATAAATTTGGTTAGACTCCCTTTGAGGGATACGGTGTAGGGATGTGATGAAAGAATGTGTCGGTATTACTTTGGGTGATTAGGGCTGACTCTTAAGGAGATTAAATATTTTGTACACCTGTGGTGAGTACAGAGCTAGATTTGATGGAGATTAGTGTGGTATATGGGCTAAAAAAGTGTAGGTGGGTAGATATTTTCAAGATGTAATAGCGTTTTGCTCTTATGCTCTAAAAAGGGCAGTTTGTGTGTTTCTCTTGGCAAGTTACCGTGGGTGGGCAAGTTGGCTCCTGATAAAGGTGTTTAAATGTAGCGCTGGACTAGCAGTCGGGGTGGCTGCGGCCCAGCGGCTTCCTTCCTGTGTCCTTGGAAAGCAAGAAGCGTTCCAAAAGCCTCTCTTCCGGTTTTAGTTTGGAACGCACAGGCGCCTGTGCGTTCCACTGCGGAGTTAGGTTCTCCGCGCGTGCTATTCTTGCCTTTGGTTTGATTAGCCTTTCGTCGGAGAGCTTGATGCTTTGTAGAGCTTTTCCGAGTGCAGGATCTTCTGGTCTTTTGTGTAGACAGGTCTTGTGAAGTGTTTAAAACCAACGCGTTTCGTCCGGGCAGACTTCGTCAGGGATGTGGCTTGTCTATGTAAGTGGGTCTTCTTATACTTGTCTTTCAATGTTTCATCCAATGGGATGCGTGAGGGGAGGGGGAAGGGGAGGCGGGGGGTGGGACTTGTAGGTTAAAGGGTGGAATATTGCTGTGAATAATAGCTGCATTTTATTGTCTTTTTACATTTACATGTTTGAATTCATAAGGGATAATATATGGGTGTGCAATATGTGGGATGTGAGCTGTGAAATTTTCGTTGTGCTTTCACAAAATTTCACAGCTCACATCCCACATATTGCACACCCATATATTATCCCACATGAATTCAAACGTGTAAATGTAAAAAGACAATAAAATGCAGCTATTATTCACAACAATATTCCACCCTTTAACCTCCAAGTCCCACCCCCCGCCTCCCCTTCCCCCTCCCCTCACGCATCCCATTGGATGAAACATTGAAAGACTGTCACTCACCGGGCTGTGAGTACCCTTTCTCCTGTATTCAGGAACCGTGGCCGTCCGCCATCCTGAGGGTCTGCGCATGTGCAGCCCTTATGAAACCTTCAGTACCTGTTGCTTTTATTTATTTGGATGATCAGGCAACCCTCCCTATTTAAACCACCTGTGATCATTACCTAGTTGCCTGATCTTGGAGTCTCATTCCCCATGAGCCTCTGAAGGTGTTCCTGTGTTTCCTCGTGTATTCAGTTCCAGCTGATTCCTATCTGCTACTACTGTCGGTTCCCAGACTGTCTCTACTCTCCTGTGTTCATCGTGTCTTCACTCAGCTGATTCCTATCTGCTACTGCTGCCGGATCCCAGACCGCCTCAACTCTCCTGTGTTCATCGTGTCTGCACTCAGCTGATTCCTGTCTGCTACTGCTGCTGGATCCCAGACCGCCTCAACTCTCCTGTGTTCAGCGTGTCTGCTCTCCGCTGCCTCCGTTACTACTGTCGGATTCCAGACCGTCTCAACTCTCCTCGTTCAGCGTGTCTGCCCTCCACTACCTCCGCTACTACTGCCGGATACCAGACCGCCTCAGCACTCCCGTGTTCATCATGTCTCCAGTTTTATTTACTACTGCTTCCAGAGTATTGCTTCTTTGATTACCGGTTACCTTTCGTGCGCTGCACCAACCTGATTACCGCTTCCATCCTCCAGTGGTCTCTCCTCCTGCCGGCGTTCAGCCGTTCAGGTATCTCTGCACTTCTCCGTGACAGCCTGCTCTCCTGAACCGCGGTATGCATACTTTCCATTGACTTTGCTATTATATTGCATATCCGCCTAGACTGTGTTGTGTTCATCTCCGGAGTTCTCCATCTATTGAAGCTATTGTTACTATTGACTTTGTTTCCAATTACCTGGATCTCTATAGTGACTTTGTATACTTCAAGCAGCGCTTGTCAGTTATTATTGTATTGTGGTTATCATCATGGGATCAAGTTCCTCGTGCCTCCCGTGTATCTTCTGTGTTCCATTCATCTCCTCGTGCCCATCCTCACATATATATATAGCAGTGGTACAACTTGCTAAACGCAGACCACTGACTTCTGTTTCCATTGGCACCTGTTACAAGTATCCTCTCACATAAGCAGTGGTACAACTTGCTGTACGCAGACCACTGACTTCCCCGTTACCTACTTGCACCTGGAATCCATCCCTTCACTATAGACAGTGGTACAACTTGCTATACGCAGACCACTGACTTCACTACCTCCTTTCTACTCCTGGACATTCCTTCTCACTATAGCAGTGGTACAACTTGCTGTACGCAGACCACTGACTCTCCTCACGTCTACTCGTCCATCTGGTTCCTCGTGTTAATTCATCCAAGTCCGCCCGAAATGACCTCCCTCGTTCCATCCGTCTCTCTCCCAACCTGTGCTCCTTCAAACGGGCACTTAAAACCCACCTGTTCCTTAAAGCCTACCAACCAGCCACCTAACCCTCATCCACTCTTTTCGTTCTCCATTTCTCCCCTGGCCCCTTTCTTCTCTCCCCCTGCTTTTGGTTCCCTTTCGTGCCTGTTTTTGTTTCACCCTCCCTTAGGATGTAAGCTCTTATAAGCAGGGCACCCCCTCCCCTCCTGTCTCCATACCGGTTCTTCTGCTCTGTCTTTACTGCATATGTCTTCCCTGGAGTTCTTGAAGCATTGGTACTTTGTGTTTATTGTTCTGTACTTTGTCACCCTGTTTTGTACTACTGTTTGTACTGTGTACGGCGCTGCAGAAACCTTGTGGCGCCCAACAAATAAAGGATAATAATAATAATAATATCTCACCCTTTAGCTGTACATTTCAGTTTTATAGAACAAGCAAGCATATATACCAATTAGCAGATTTCCTGCAAAGCTTAATAACCAAAAGCTTCAAACAGGGCAATTTAATCCCCCTGCCCGCCTCATCCCCAAGAGATAACTACTCTGAGAACCCCTAGAATCACTCCAGTATACACGGCACTAGAGCTATAAACAAGGCAAAAGAGCTATAGACCAATACTGCAAAAGGAGCTATAAACATTTCCCACTCCAGAAGAACCACCGGACCGGCCGCTATCGTGTATACTGTCTCGCCTGTTCTCTCTCTCCCCTCACCCACTCCCCATCTTATCTCCTCACAGGTCGCGCCACGGAAGAAACAAGGAAATAAAAGTAAGTAGATTATTTGACAGGAGTTTAATAAAATATCTATAAGCATGTGTCTACCAGAGGTTAAAAGATTTCAACAGAACTAAAACTTCTCCTGCACCAAATTTCCCAAAATAGGACACACCCTGTCTGACCTATTAGTATTAATTCTGAGCAGAACTTTTAAACCAATAAACACAATGGAAGAATTAAGGATTTAAAATACAAACGGGTACAAGTATAAAGAACAATGAATGTGATGAAATAATGACTCATTGGCAAATTATTTCATTCACCTTGTTAGTCTACTAAGGATACATTAAGCAATTCAACAATAAGTACAACCTTCAAATACTTTTAGATTATAACCATTTCATAGATCACATAAATGCACCCTTGTTTTCCCCTATGAAATTCCAGGAAACAATGCCTGTTTCCTTTCAGACTGAGCTGATCTACTCTGCTATGTTGTGCTATAGGAGACTGTGTCAAAACTCTCTGTTACCATTTCAGATATGTGCATGAAGGTGCACCCAAGAAAAATAACTACACAGTTGCCAACACTTTACAATACTCTGCAGTGACACTTTGTTGCTGAACCAGTGCATTTAAGCTTGACACTTGCAAAAATTACAGGATACAGAAAATTAAGAATGTTTTGTGTATTTGGTCAATATTGAAAAATAACGACATTTCCAGGAATACATTCCTATAACATGGGGCTATCCCTGACAATTAGGGACAGTTGTCAGCTGTGTAACTAAAGCAGTTTGTGTTCACTCCTATCAAAAAATATATCCAGTAGTCTGACGTTAAACATGTGACCCTACAAACCCACCCCCAACTGACAATGCGTAACACTTCCAGAGATAATGTGACTCTGCAGGTATCTGTAAACACCACTTACATGTCCACACTGCTCCTCATATAATCCACAAAGTGGGTTTGCAACTAAGTACGGGTCATTTAAAAACTGCAAAAAGTGCGGACTTGCAATACTATTTATCTGAGCAAATGTGCTTTCATTTCCATTTTTCTTCTTTCAAGGATCCCACTAACTTGACATTCCTTTGAACTGTCCCCATAAAATTTGCAGGTTTTGGATACTGTGGTGGTAAAAGTGAAAGAGTGAAACATCACTTCAAAGTCCAAAATATTTCAACTTATTCTCCTAAAATAATCATGAGAGTGAGGACACATTGGGACTATTCTAATTATGTTTCACTTTTGTATGTTTGAACATTTTATTTCATTGGTTGTCGTGCACCTAGAAACCTAGAAATGCATTTTCTCTCAGAAGTGCAACTGTAAAATGAATCCCATTAACAGTATTGAGAGCATGCTCAACCTCTGACACCTCCAAGATTGCAGAAAAATGAATTCCTCTAGTAGAGAACAAAATATCATTTAATGAATAAATAACTATATTATCAATCACTATATTAAACGAACTAAAGAATTCCTTTATACACTAAAATATATGTATAATTTCTTCCATTGAAGTTACATTGCTAGGCATGGTCCCCGCAAGATGCACTCATATATGTAGCTGCAAATAACTACCACAGTTTCTATACCACCCAGCAGGTCACATGTTCCATGTCACCTAGCAGGGTGGCAAATAGCTGTCACAGTTTCCAGACCACCCAGCAGGTCACATGCTTCATTTCACCAAGCAGGTGCACAGGGGGAGTTCACTAACTGTCAGTTTCCAGAGCAACCAGCAGGTGCACAGGTGTATTGCCAACTGTCATATTTTCCAGAGGACAATAGTAATGCATTGTTGTAAATGATGGGCGGATGTTTTGCGAAATAACTCTGAAACGATGCAACCAATTACAACGCCATTTTATGCAAATCTACAGATCTTTAATTTGGTATATGATGTGCCCTGCTCAGACAATGGCATCATAGAAATAAGTCACTCATCAAAGTCTTACTTATGCTATTAATATATAGAAGCTCTAATGGGGCAGGGACTGATGTGAATTATTACATATTCTCTGCACGACGCTGCATAATATGATTGACACTACATAAATAAGCAATAATAATCTAGCACATTGCATTGATCAACCACTATAAACTCCTTCACTTTGCTATGAGAATTATATTCATAATATAGATACCACAGATTAGAATTACATGTGGGAATTAAGTCTGCTTCAAAACTTCACATTGAATTAGCTGCAATTTGTACTTTTGTACTTTTACAGGCCTAAGAAAACACAAAGAAAATAAAAAGTGTACTGTGTATGCTAAGGAATAGCGTAAACTGAGGAATGTGTTGAAATACTGACTCATTGGTATAATAATCCTTTTACTTTGTTAACTTTTAAGGAAAACGTAAAAGTTAACAATCAATCTTTAAATATTAAAAAACTCAACAATAATGTAATCTTTTAATACTTTTAAGTTATAAGCATTTAACAGTTCACAGAAAGGCAGTCCTGTTTTACCATATAATTCTTGGGGGTAAATGTATCAAGCTGCGATTTTGAAAATCCAGTGATTTTCTTGGGCAAGTTTAAATTCACCAATGTATTAACCTGCGATTTGATGTAAAATCGCAGGAGAGGAGTTATTTTACAAATGGAAGGTTTCAAAATTGCAGCAAATACGATTTTTCCCCCACTCTAGCTATACACATCTCCAAATGCATGAGATTTAGAAAACCCGACCGAGTTTGAAATAAAATCTCTAGATACAACACAATGCTTTCTATAGGCGAGATTGCCAAAACACATCGCTGTTACACTGCCTGCTAGACAGCTGCTGGTCTTGGCGGTTGTCTAAAATTTAAAAATAGATGATTGGGAAATTCCTTGCTTGGATGGGGGGACCCAACACATTTTTATTTTAACATTGCACTAGATTTCTATTTCATCAACAGTGTGCCTAAAATGAATTTTGTATGATGTGGCATCACTTATACACTTTGTGCAAAATTTTAAAATGGGGGCACCATTTTAGTTTTCTTTATGTAGCACTAAAATACACAGCATTCTATAGGAGTGATTACCAAACAAATCAGCCAATAGTCAATGCAGGCTAAGAAGGACTATAAAAAGATACCCAAATGGCCATTACTCAGGAAGTTTGAAATTGTTTTGAAAAGTGTTTTTGTTTGTTCTGGATCAACATCTTATTTTGGAGTCAGCACAGACAGGAACATACACAGCACCAGGGCCGGATTTACCGCTACCTAGGCACCTGCCTAGGGCCTAGCAGCTCTCGGGGGGCCCAGCTGGGTGGACAAGAGAGGGAAAAAAAAAATGCGGCCCCTCCCCCGCCTCACGGCACCCAACCCCCCCCTCCCCCGACTCGCGGCACCCGACCCCCCCCGCGACTCAGGGGAAGGGGTGCGGGTGCCGCGAGGCGGGGGAGGGGCTAGTGTGGTGGCTGGTCTCCTCCCTCCCTCCTTTCATACACCTTATGGCAAATCTTGTCTTCACCAACATGATTTCCCCTACTCACAGAGTGACCTTGGGACCCATGACAGTCTGCCAACTGAGGTCATGACCCACTGGATGATTGCTATAGTATTGAGTGCTTTCTATGTCAAGTTGAGATAAATAATTTACAAATAACACCAACTAGTCACAACATGTTAGGTCATAGGTTACTAGGGTTTTTTTCTAATAATTGTGCCAAGTAGCATATCCCATTTACCTATGAGTATGTATTCCTGCAAGTGGTTTTCATGGAGTCAGTTAGGGGTTTTCTGAGTCAGCCCCTGGTGGACCCTGTCCTTGTGTGGGTCCCACCCTCCTGTGTGTGGCCTGCTGTGTGTCACATGGGACGTGCACCACATGACAGGTGCCGTCGCATGTGTGAAGGGGATGAAGACTGCACAGCTTCTAGATGGAAAAAGGTAAGTTGGGGAGGGGTAGGGTAGTATATTAATAGTGTGTGTATTATGTGTGTGTGAGAGGCCACTGTCTGTGTGTATTATGTGTGTGTGAGGGGCCACTGTCTGTGTGTATTATGTGTGTGTGAGGGGCCACTGTCTGTGTGTATTATGTGTGTGAGGGGCCACTGTCTGTGTGTATTATGTGTGTGTGAGGGGCCACTGTCTGTGTATTATGTGTGAGGGGCCACTGTCTGTGTGTATTATGTGTGTGTGTGTGTGTGTGAGGGGACAGTGTATTTATATTATGTGTGGGAAATAGGTTTATTTTTTAAATGGTAACATCATTAATTTAATGTTTTGGTTGGAGGGAGGCCTACTTATAAAATGTGGGTGCTATATTGATTTAACACTGGGGCTGGTTGGAGTTCACTAAATTTCATGTACCCATTTTTTTTCCAAATAGGGTCTCCAACATTCCAGGATCCAGACAAGCAGCAACTGATCTAAATACACAGCAGCCGGAAGTGACGAAAGTGACGAGAACAGGTAGCAGAGAGCAGCACAGTCTTCCAACTATCCTGAATCTGGTGGGATTTATATTATAAGGAGGTCTGACTTGTTTAAATGTTGCACTATGGGATTCATGCAGAAGACTGACATGTTAACATGATTATTACATTCCAGCACTTTTTCATGTTTCTGTAGTTAGAGGGCTGCAGTCAGTAACTGTAGTGGCGGACGGTCTATGATGTGGTAGTGATAGAAGACTGCTGTTTTTTCATTACTGGGCTTGCTAACCCTGAACTGCAGTTTCTTGACATGTTAATTATGATTAATACCTAAGTTTAGTTAAAGATAAGGTACAATTTGTGTGAATTGAAAGGTAAGCAGTGGTGGAAGTGGGGTGTGTATGGTAGTAAGCCATACCACTACTTCTCGTACTGCCTTCATTGTAAAATAATAAAATTCCATTCACTTGTTTACATTCCCGTTACATTTTTCATACCGCCACTTCTAAATTTCCACTTCGACCACTGAGCTTAATATTCATCGTATAGAGTATATGATTAGTATAATTCAAAATTCTGCTAGATCCTTTGACAAAATATGGGGTCCATGGTCATTATTCTTTAACGCTTGGACCACAGTGTGATGCAGTGTAATGATAAAGGAGGGCACAGTGTGATGAGAGGGACAGTAATGAGGGGCTACAGTGTGATGCAGTGTAATGATAAAGGAAAGTACAGTGTGATGAGAGGAACAGTAATGAGGGGCCACAGTGGGATGTAGTGTAATGATAAAGGAGATCACAGTGTGATGAGAGGGACAGTAATGAGGGACCACAGTGTGATGTAGTGTAATGATAAAGAAGAGCACAGTGTGATGAGAGGGACAGTAATGAGGGGCCACAGTGTGATGCAGTGTAATGATAAAGGAGGGCACAGTGTGATGAGAGGGACAATAATGAGGGGCCACAGTGTGATGCAGGAGGAGCAGCGTGATGTGCAGTGGCACATAGCTTACCCTTCTACTTAACTATACGGGTATATGCTATGCTAAAAAAATATAGTGCTATGGATTGTTTCAGGGAGGAGGAGGGGGGCCCAAACCAATATCCTGCCTAGGGCCCCATGAGGTCTAAATCTGGCTCTGCACAGCACTAGGTTCCTCTTAGGCTGCCCAGGCCAGGGGCAAGCTGGGTTGGGGGGCAGGGGGGCATCTGCCTCCTGTGTCAGTCCCATAATGGGCTACCTTGGGCTGGGTCACTGGGCCACCTGAATTTTTCTCCATTAAAATAGGCTGCTGAGTCGAGTCTTGCCCCACAGGCTGAAATTTGCCAGCCCTCCCCTGGCGCAGGCCATGTGAGTTTGTTTGTTTTTTGGTATTTTTATGTGGTGCTGCAATCATCTACATGTATTTATGTTTAATTGTAAGTAATTCTGGATGTGGCTGTCAATCCTGGTTTATGACACCTCTGTCATCCAGGGGTGATAGGACTTACATTTGCTCTTTTGAAGTGCACATTAATGTTGCTTGGTACATCTGTCGGTGTGCTTCTCTACGCCCCAGATAAGGTGTTGTGGTGCTGTATGCTGCATAATTTTGCTCTAACACAAAGTATACCCATAACACCAGCAAGATACAGTAATGAACCAGGTGAGCTCATTCCAGCAGCTGATGCACATAATACAGAGGGGAATAGGAAGGTTAACTAATACCACTTTCATACTGCCGCCCCTGCAATATCCCGGGTTTTTGAAGCCGGGTTTTTGCAGGGTCTCGGAGCGTCCCAGCTCAGAAACACAATTTCCCGGGTTGTCCCCATTCATACTGCACAAGTCTGTGCCCTGGCAATTTGTGGGAGTCATCACCAGAGCAGTTTTCATTGGCTGAAAAACGGTGATGTCATTGAAAGGTGACTGGTTTGTTGACGCATAAAGATGATGCTAAAGTGGGTGGTGATTGTTTACCACATTACTTTTCATCATGGCCGACGACTCACTTTTGTGTAGCCCAGAGTTCATGTTTACTAGTATTTTTTTGATGTTTTATGCAGCAAATGAGAGTTTGCTGCAGCTGCTGACACTGTGCACTCTTGCACAGTCCCAGTTCAGGAGGAGGAAGGCGAAGTTTATGGCACAACAGAAGAAAACTCGGTGTCTGTATATGCGCAGGAGGAGAGCTTTTCTCAGGGCCAGCATTGCCTCAATTTTGAGATTCAGTGCTGCCAGTAACCGAACCATGCGTGCCAGAGAGCGTAGCCACGGAGAAGCTTTCTGGTCTACTGTGGAAGCGTTTGAGGAACAGCAGTGGATGCAACACTTCAGAATGTCACGTGGGACATTTAACTATGTGCTGGACCTTATTACCCCAGCACTTTCCAGGAAGGCCACTAACTTTGGGAAACCTATTCCACCATGTAGGCGCCTTTCTATTGTGTTGTGGTGGTATGCTACCCCTGGAGAATACCGGACAATCTCCTGCTTGTTTGGAGTGGGGATATCCATGGTGTGCACTCTAGTGCATGAAGTCACCACGGCATTGCTGTAAGCCCTGTATCATCGCTTCATCTCCTTACCGCAAGGTCAGCGCCTGGATGATACAATTGCAGGATTCCTGAAGCGTGGCTTTCCACAGTGTGCTGGAGCCATAGACGGGACACACATCACCATCATTGCCCCCACAGACAACCATGCTGATTACTACAACCGCAAAGGCTGGCATTCCATCATTCTGCAGGCTGTGGTTGACCACAACTATTGGTAAGCATTTTTTATGGGTTTTTTTTATGTGACTGTGCCATGTGTAATGCGTATTGTAAAACATTGCTATATGTATTTTTTATGTCAGTTTCACAGATGTTTTCATCGGGTGGCCTGGACGTTCCCATGACGCCAGAGTTCTAGCAAATTCGGACCTTTACCAAATTGCTGAGGAAAGACAAGATGGCTGGCTGTTCCCTAGAGAGGTAAATATCGGTGTAATGTTGTATGATGTTTTTGTAATTGAAGCTTATATGCTATTGTTTGCTATCAATATTGTAAGTATTTACTGCCCCTTTTTATAAACAGATGTAACACTTGCAAAATGCATTTTCACCATATAGTACCAAGTGTACTGCGTTATTTGACCAATATTTTAAACATGGTGACGTGAAACTGCATGTTTTTATTTACAGAAATCTACGTTTGTTGATGGTGTGGAGATACCGGTACACATCATTGGGGATGCTGCTTACCCTTTGAGGCGCTGGCTGATGAAGGGGTTCACTCAGCAACATCACCTGTCTCAGGAACAGATCCGGTTTACACATACCCTCAGCTCTGCTCGGATGTTGGTGGAAAATGCTTTTGGGCGCTTGAAAGGACGTTGGCGCTGTCTATTGAAGCGCATTGACATTGACACCAAGCTTGTGCCCCACGTGGTTGCTGCTTGCTGTATTTTACATAACATTTGTGAAATTCAAAAAGACCAATTTCTACCTGAGTGGAATGTGCAGGAATCTGAAATGCCAGTGCTGTCAGTGGACTCCAGTACTTTTGAAGGAGAGCGCACAAATACCTCTGCTGAACTTATTAGGACCACCCTCACTGCCAATTTGACCTCACTTGTTTGAATGTACCACACAAATGTAAAAATAAAAAATATATGTTTATTTCACATAATGTATTTTGTTTTGTACATATTTCCTCATATGTCTCTTCACAACAAAATATAAAATGACACAATATAAAAGTGCTTACTTGCATGTAGAAAAAAATAAAATATATACATAAGTAGTAAACCCAAGACACAAATGGGCCCAAACGGTAAGTGCAAATTTGCTTTTCAGGTTATATATATATATGAGAAGCTAACGGTGTGATTCCAGATCACACGTAACATACATGATAACAATTAACAGTAAAAACATTTGACCATAAAACATGATTATTACAATTACCTATATTGTGGCATTTCTGGTGGTGGAGTGGTTTGGAGTGGATAACCCGGTGGGTATTCTATGTTGGGGTTACCCATAGGTTGAGCATGTTGTGTATTCTGTACCGGGTTTGGAGGGTTATTGTTGCCTAACATGGGTTGCCCTCGCTGGTACATAGGATAATGTCCGTCATAATAGTGAGGACTTGGAGGAGATGCCTGCACCCGTGAGAGGAGTCTGTCCATGAATCCCATAATACACTCACGATTTTCGCGTAACACGCGTTCCTGCATGTTCATGATTTGCATGAAGAAAGAGTCCTGCAGTTCCCGCTCATTGTCCATGAAACACTGCAGTTGTGTATTCTCGTGTTCCCTCATGGTGCTGTCCATCTCCCGCAGTTGATCCATCATGACAGTTGTCATTGTTTTAGTTGCTTGGTCCATTTTGTTGAGCCTTTTGCGTTTTTTTTGAACGTTGTAAACTGTACGTAGAAAAAACACAGTAAAACATACATTAGAATATATAATGTGGCAGAACAAAAAAGCAGTGTTGTAAGCTGATATGTGCTTGAGGCCTCCTCCCTCTTGCTCAGTAGTTTTGCACTGCAACATATGCGTGTTAATGTTTTAATACTTCGGTGTGTATTATATTTGTCTTTTGGGCTTTTTGTTGATATAGTTCTCTTTTTAAAGTTATGTAGAAACATTGGTGTTTGGTTTGCATTTATGTTGATATACTTCTCTTTTTTTGACAGTTATGTTCAAACATTTTTTTTTAAAGTTATGTAGATATATTTATTGGTATTTGGCTTGCATTTCGGTTGATATAGTTCTCTGTTTTTGGGACTTTTGTTTATACAGTTCATTTTTTTTTTTCAATTATGTAGATATATATGTATGTATATATGGTTGGTTATTATGTGAGATTATTAAAGATACTTACTGTTGGAGCGTAAACTGGGACCTGGCATAGACTTTGACACCGGCACTGGTTCTGGCTGCGTTTCTTGTGAAGTCTCTGTAACGACTTGCGCAGCAGGGAATGGCTGTGAATCGTTTAATTCCTCCCAAGACATGTTGGTGTCATCTGTTGTGGCAGAGCACTCCAGTTCTGGGGTGTCTTCAATAGAATCTTCTATTATTATCGTTGCGGTCTCGCTTGTCTGTGTGCTTTCTGGTGGTTGGTATAGCCACATCCACATTGCTAGAAGATGACAGTGCAATTGGATTTGTCAGAGGAGAATGTCCAAAGACCATATTGCACTGGTCATAAAAGGGCCAGTCCATTCTTTCGGTGCCACTTTTGCGCCTGTTGTGGTCATGGACTGTGTACTGCTTCTTCAGGGACTTCAATTTGTTCAGGACTTGTTGCTGTGTCCTCTTTATGCCACGTTGTGTGAGTATTTTGGCGATGTTGTAGTACACTGTGGCATCCTTCACAGTCCCAGTCACTTGCCTTCTAATTTCTTCCTCCCCTCTGACATTCAGCAGCTCACGCACCTCTTCCTCCATTCGGTGTGTCATTATTGATGTAAATAAACACTGTTTTTGCAAACTAATAAAAGCAATTTTCTCCCCAAAAAAAGTTTCTGCTTCAGCTTTATGTTCAGTACACCATCCACCATCTCTCCTAAAAAGCTTCTACAATGTTCCACGGGCTTCCAACGATGACATCATCCTCCAGAGACAGGCAGACAGCCAATCAGCATATTTTCTGTGCAACCTGGGTTGAAAAACCCGGGTTGCACCATTCATAGTGCAAGCGACCCGGGTCCGACCCGGGAATTACCCCTCGATAAATCCCGGGTTGAAGACCCGGGTTTTTTAGACCCAGGATTTTGGACTTGTACCATTCATACTGCACCAAGACCCGGGTAGTTTCAGCTCGACCCAGGAAAAACCTGGGATTTTGGTGCAGTATGAATGGGGTATAAGTGTAAATGTAGAGTAATTATCTGTTACCTTGGTTTACATTTAAAACTATAATTGAGTAACCAACATCATTAGGAACAGCATACACTAACATCATTAACCTTATTTAATGGTTATATGTATGTTTGTTGCAATAAAGATTTACAGATTTTTGCATTATAAAAACCTAACAATCTAATAAGTATAACCACACTAGCTAAGTAAACCACACAATTGTGCATAGAGAAAAAAATGTATTAAGTCAATAAATTTGAATTACAAAAACAAACACAGTCTGTGTAGCTGAAGTTAAATAAGGCTGTTGTCCATAAATGCAATTTTTTTTTTCTTTGCTGGGGGCTCCGGTGACTTTGCCCAGCTGTTGGCTGCTCATCTGTCACCCCTGATCTTACTACTGCTTCGCACAGGCGTAGAAGGCAATGATGGGCTTGGGGTAGTGGTTTCAGTGCTGGCTATGGAAGGTGATGGCACTGGTAGCCGTGCCAAAAATTTGCCACAAAATTCCCGGAAATCTCCCGCACAGCCCCTGTTAAATTATTTAGTCCAGTGTTCATCTGGATCAGGGATTGTCAATTCTTGCTAAGGATGTTGACATGCTTTGCTGATTTTCCTGGATGATCTCCGGGCAATGGAATCCTTTTGTCAACTGTCGCTGAATCCTTTGAAGTGAGTCTTGGTGGAAAGCCATCAAATTCTCCTGCATCCTGCTAAAGTTCTGAACTGATGCTGGAAAATTTGGTACAGCTGCAGGTTGAGGTTCTTTAGGTGCTGAAGTTGGAGGACTTTGAGGACTTTGTGCAGCACGCGCAGACTATACAACTTGTGGTACTGAACATGTCACCTTGTGATGTTCCTTTCAAAATAACATAAAGAACATTAATATCCATCATCTGAACAAAAGCAGTTACAGGTACTTTTCATTACTGCAAAATTATTCATAGCATCTCCCCCCAAACACAACATAGGTGGATTTACCTTCTAAGGAGTAATCATCCTTCTGGTTTGCTGCTGCTGGTGGTGCAGTTGCTGTTGCTGTCTGCTTTTCTGTGGAGGCTGTGGTTGCAAAAACCATTACAAAAAACAAATAACATTTTAATTTGTTCAGACTTTTGTTTGCCATGTGCATAATACAAAAACATGTACATGCTGCTGGACTACTGTTTGAACATAAAGGAAAAACATTTGCACTATTATACAGTACTCACCATCCATTGTTTGAGATACAGGTCTGTCAGTGTCCCCTCATTAATCCCCTCAAGGAGCTCTATTAGTATCAGCTGCTCAAACTCCTCCTCATATGACAAGTAGTTCATCACCACAGCAGGCCCACCTCCAATCCCAGCAGCTGCTCTTCTCTCCTCTGCTATCTTTTCCTTGACTCGCCGTTTAATGTCACTGATGCGTTTGCAGCTGTTTTCAATTGAACTCTTAATGTGGCCCACCGCATTCACCACTTCAGTAAATTGGGTCCAGAGCTTTTTTTTTCTGGGCATAAGTCGTCTTGGCAGCTAGACTCTCCAAAATGCTTTCCTAAATAGGCATTAAATTGTGCGCTAGTACACAATTCTCCTCAAAGCTAAAATGGACATTACAGCTAGACTTGGTTTTGCTCGCAGAACGTCCTGGCTCTTCCTCCAGCTCCTCTCTCTCCTCCTCCCCACTCTCCCTAGTCTCCTCACCTTTCCTGCCTCTCACCATGCTGACTGGCACACAGGGGAAATACAAACAAAAAACAAATATACTGATAAATAAAACACGAGGGAAAGATAACACAACAAACAAATACATGCACACAAATAAAACACAGGGAAAATACAGAAAACAATAAAAACATACACTCAGCCAAAAGAATAAATAAATACAAACACAGACAATAAGTCAAACAAATGCAGACAATGAAAAACACAGAAAAACACTTAATTTACTCTACCCTATCACAACAACTACACTCTCCCTGTCTTACCACTCCTCTCTTTCTAACTCCTGAAAACCCTTTCAACTCAAATGAGGAAGTAGCTGACTTTTTAAACTTAGAACCAATCACAAATGAGTACTGGTTTTCAAATGGAAAATTTCAGCTACACACGGGAGAGTTGGTTAAACACGGGCGAGTTTGCTAAACATGGGCGTGTTTGAAATTGCAGCATATCGCTAGAGATGAACAGCGATTTGGGAATTCATACTAAAAATGACCACTTAATACATATAGCGTCTTGGGGACTCAAATCTTCCGCGATTTGCTGAGATTTTAAATCTCTGAAAAAATCGGACCTTGATACATTTGCCCCCTGGAGTCAATGCCTACTTCCTTTCAGCCTGAGCTGAGCTACTCTGCTATATTATGCTTAGAGGGATATGTATGGTGTGTATGAAAATATTTTGCACACCCTAGAAAAATACAAATATTTGCTATCATTTTAAAATAACTTCCAGAGTCACACTCGTGCTGAGCAGCTGCATTTTAGCTTGTCACACATGATACCATATTGGCGTATTTTGAAGAACAATTGCCATAATCTTAAATAATGTAAATTTTTATATAATAGCGACTATTATAAATTCCTCCCATGCGCTATAAGAATTCAACATATAATTTATAAAGCTACCACAGTAGCATCACATGTGGGAATTAATCTGCTCCTAAACACCAATATCAGAGTTGTTTAGAGTGATGTCATTCCTTATTAAGCATTATTGAAGTAAAATAATTGGATGAAGTTGTTTCAATTATTAAATAACAATTGTAATGGTTTTTCGTGCAATTGCGATTGGTAGGCTATGGCGTAAAAGGGTTAATCATGCAGTCGCAACTGCAAGCACAGCAAATACACTTACACTCACTTCTACTTCTGTAAATAGTTCACTTTTAAAAAAGTTCCAACTCACATCAATTTATTAGTAAGACTTAGTTGTTATTTAAACAAAGATAAATAGAAATGTATGGTGTTTATTCTTATATTATTCTACATTTTACCAGCAGGAATCCTATACCCTCGGAGAAGCGATCACATTTAGCTATCTCTAGTTATGATTAGTATAAGATTCATATTCAGAAATGCTTTGTTAAAAGGGTTAGTTCAAACCAGTTTTAGACGGTTCCCTCAAGCAAGACATGTGCTCAGCTGTTGGAGTGAGTTGCCCCCACTCTTGGACAGAGGACTCCTTTGAACTGACCTATGATCAGCATTCTACTGAAAAATCATAAACCCTGGACCAATGAAGAAAGACCTTAGTTTATCTTTGTATACATTGTGACATCAAAAGTGTATGTAAACTAGCCCCTGGTAGTGGACCAGCCTCTTTGACTGCAGCCTTCAAGACTGAAGCTGTACCTGGATCCAGGGGCGCTTGCGTAATGTATCAGTTGTAAATTCTGGTATTTTATCATAGTTTCTGTAATTCTGCTATATTTTGCTATTAAATATCTTTGTGAGTTGAAACCACATTAATTGCATTGGAAAATATTTATTGGTATTGATACTGCGAACGTATGGAGTAGACTCCCTAGTGTGTCTAGTTTAAAGGAGCAGGACAAAAATAAGATTTCATTTCATGCATTGAACTTGTTCAAATGAGATTTAGGAATAGAGAGGGCACATTTTTAAAGGTATTCCTTGCTGTGTAAAAGGGCACACAGACTTTTCCACTCCACAAAATGACTTTTTTTGCGACAGCTTTGAGGTGGAGGAGATCTTGTCCGATACTTTTAATGGATTACAGTTACTGGTATATTTACTATGCGGCAGATCCGTATGCCAATTCCTGGCGTTTTGAAGTTATTTTTAAAATGGCACTTTTATTAAAGACAAAGCCCATCAGGTTTTCTTCGGCATCTCACCACTCCTTCTGCAAGCTGGCTCTTGCAGTATACAGGTGAAGTGATTGTGCCACACCTGACTCGCTGTGCTTTGTAGTAACTACTCACATTGTCTGCGGTGCGATAGGTAATTTGTTGTATCGCTGTTCTTCGCGAACATCCTTGGGGCTCTCTATATTTAATCAGGAACACTCATGCTGTAATTCCCCTCACACTGTTCTACTATTGAGACATATACAGTCGTTACTACCCCTGCCAAAACTTTTTTCCGAACTTACGTTTTTGCCTAATACAATTATCAGTGTACTGCCTTTTACATACTTGTTTCTGGATGGAAACACTTTATTTCTTTGTACTGAGATATCTGATGTGAATTGCTTTACTACCTATTGTCAGGTTGCTTAATATATTGCATTCCTACATTGTCACCTATCTCTTGGTGGGATCACTTATTTCTTTAACAACTGTGGATCACAGACCACATCTAGTGGTTATTCTGACATTACTGATATGTACATGACTGTTATGGACGGTAATTTGCTGTCTATTTCTGTTACATTTGTCCTCCATTGCTTGCATACGTGACGTTAACTTCTGGACTGCACAAGGATGAGTTTGCAGTTGCTAGTGTACATTGCTGCGTATCTCATTTTATGCATGATTTTTCATCTTTGGCATTGTTGATTCTATTCGCATTGTTTGATCTCTGCTAACCTTTTTTTTTCTTCTGTTACGTAATATTAATATATTATGTAATCATTTACAAGGGAAAGTGGAATTGTGTTAAATAGTTAAGGTAAGTTCATCTAATTGCTTCCTTAGCTCTTTATTGGTAACCCACTTCATTGCATTTCTATTTTTTTCTTCCCTCCGGATATGGTTCTTTTTCCCAAACAAACTGTTAGAATATCAGCCCACAAACTAGACACTGATTAAATAGGCAAAACTAAAAATACGATTAAGAAAACAACTCCTTCCCCCTGCCCATGTCAGAAACTCTTCACTTCGTTTTTGAGGATAGTCAACAAGGTTCTACAATTGACACACCTTGCACCCAAATTTCTGAAACAAATAGAGATTCCCTCACTTATTATGCCACTTATTGATCATAAATAATATTTATTGCAGGCCTCTATCGATAGTGCACTCAACGGAATTGCCACAAACACTTCCCATATTACTGCAGTTGAGCAGAGAATCAGCGATGTGAAAGATTCCTCATTCTAACACAATACAAAAGCTTAGTGATAAATTGGGTACCTAGAAAAATAGGCATGGGAGAAGCCAATAATGCTTTATTGGCATAGTCCTGAATCCATTAAAGTCCCATACTTAATTCAGTATTTGAGTAAGAAATGACTCCCCATGTTAAATACCCAGGATAACTTTAAAATTACTAATACTGAAAGGACCCACTTCATAGGCATAGAGAGGGAAGGTGTGAATGCCAGACTAGGGCCAGTGCTTGCCAAATAGCTGGACTACACCACTAAGGGACAAAATCCTGATTTACCCATGATCACCCAATGTATATTCTCTGTTTTGCCTTTATTCTTGTTCTTGTTCCTGTTTTCAATGAGGTTTATTTAATTTAAAAATATAAAACTGTTATTGCGTCCCATCAAAAACATTGATCCCATCATCTTTGCGTCCTCCCTCGCATCCTTACTTTCTTCCATTTCTTGCCCCACCCCACATGTCCTTTCTATCACTCACTCTGCCATCCTTGGCTCTTACCTTCCTGTAACTGGGCCTGAGATCCTCCCTCTTCTCTCCTCCTCTTCTTTTACAACCTATCCTCTCGATCATGTCCCTTTCAAGTTCCTCCGCTCCCTCTCTCCCAATGCCTGTTGTCACCTTGCTCACCTCTTTAATCTCTCTCTCTCAACTGGTATTTTCCCCACGGCCTTCAAGCATTCTTTCATCTCCTCTATTCTCAAGAAACCTTCCCTTGACCTATCCTCTCTCTCCAACTATTGCCTCATACCTCTGCTTACCTTTGCTTCTAAAATTCTCAAATGACTTGTCTTCAATGGTCTGACCTACTTTCTCTCTTCCTATTCTCTTTTTGACACTCTCCAGTCTGGCTTCCTTCCCTTTCACCCAAGTCAAGCTGCCTTCATTAAAGTTGCAAATGGCTTACTCTCCGCTAAGTCCAAAGGTCACTTCTCCCTTCTCATATTCCTTGACCTCTCTGCTGCTTTTGACACCATCAATCATTCTCTTCTCCTCACCACCCTTAACTTCCTAGGTCTTTGCAAAACAGCTCTCTCTTGTTTTGTCTCCTGCCTCTCTGGCCACTCTTTTAGTGTGTCTGCTTCTGACTCTTTCCCCTCCCCCTCTTCCCCTTTCTATTGGAGTGTCACAAGGCTCTGTCCTTGTCCCTCTGCTCTTTTCTCTCAACACCACCTCCCTCGGTGAACTCTTGCAGTCATTTGGCCTCCAATACCACCTCTATGCTGATTACACACAAACCTATCTTTCCTCCACTGACCTCTCTTCCACCTTCTTAACCCAGGTATGTAGCTGTCTCTGCTGTAACTACCTGGATGTCACAGCGCTTCCTGAAACTCAACATCTCCAAATCCAATATATCCTTCTTCATTGACAACATCACTCTTTCTCCAGTCACCCAAGCCAACTGTTTTGGAATCACCCTTGACTCAGCCGTCAACTTTACCCATCATATCCAGTCCCTCACCAAATCCTGCCTCTTTCTCCTCCATAACACCACGAAAATCCGTTCCTTCCTCTTTCAGGAAGCAACCAAAATACTGGTCCATTCACTTATCATATTTCATCTCAACTATTGCAAGCTCCTTCTCACTGACCTTCCTGACTCTCAAATTTTTGACCTTCAATCCATAAAGAATGCTGCGACTAGTCTCATCTTCCTCTCCCACTGCACCTCTTCTGCTTCTCCTCTGCGTAAATCCCTTCATTGTCTCCCTATCCATTTCCAAATTCAGTTCAAGCTCTTTACCCTCACTTACAAAGAAATTACCAAAACTTCTCCCTCTTCCATCTTTGACCTTGTCTTGAGGTACATACCTACCCGGCTACTCCGGTCTGCCTGTCACAGTTGTGTTGAAGTCGTATAATTGGATGAACGAAAGTATATCGGTTTAATATTGGTTTGCCGTGCGTATTGCGACGCGTACGCCACGTAACACGTGGCGTGATGCGATCGCACAGTAAAATACGCACGCACACACTCGCATTACAACATTTAGTTATTTATACAATTCATATTGGTTCCGTTACACTGTAATTTATGAGCAGATAGCATTTGGTTTATTATTAGTTTATATAATATGATTATATAAACATTTTAGTGTTATTAAAGGTTTAGGTTATAGGAAAGGTGTCATGCCTGATATCATATTGATCCCCTAATCATCAGCAGCTGTCCGGTGCAGTCGGCAAAGAGATCGCACATTGCATACTTTAGTTATTGATGTTAGGGAATAATCCTTTGTATGATGCTGGCTATGAAAGGAGCAGACCCCCTGGAGAGACGACCCCCACCTTTGGATTCCTTAGATTGAATCAACCTATGATCTGTTTACACTGGACCCACCCAACATCTGGACCTATAGAAACAATCTACGTCATCTCTATTGTTCAAGTGTAACACTGTACTGTATATAATCATAGCTGCACACACCCTGGCCCTCAGTCAACTCTCACACAGTATTCTAACAGATATACTGTCCACCGGGTCCCGTGGGTGCGCAGCGTGCGCAAGCGATTGCATTGGTATGTACTTATCTTTTGGTATTGGCTGTACTGTACTTTATCATAATATAATAATGTATTGACTTGTTGACTATTTACATCTGCTAAAATAAACCACCATGTGCTTTGGAAACACATACAATTGATTGGGCAATGCTTATTTGAAAACGATACAATTACTTTAATAGTTGGCTTACAGGAAATTGATCCCTAGGCTCTGCTGAACATGGCTAAGCCCACCCATGGGCTGAAGTCTAACAGACAGGTGGTTTTCACCAGGAACCCCCGCAAGGAGGTATGGTCTTAGGTGCACCAAGTCTGCAGGTTGCGGTCCCGTGAGTGAGTGTACAGCAGAATGATGTGGGGGAGCCAGGAGGTGAAGTGGATGGAGATGATGGAGTCCACAGACGAGTGGTATAAATACATACACAACAATAATATAGGCTGGTGGTCAACAGCCAATGAGTCACTAGCAGAATAGGTGCTCTGTGATATACAACGAGAGGACAGAGGCTGTCATTATAAAGTACTCTGGAGATGGTAATGGAAGTATTGGAGCAGCAATAGTTCAGCACAGCCAGAGGCTGAAGGCTGACTGGAGTGTTGGAGGTAACTCGTAGTAACAGCTGATGAGTCACAGAGAGAGTAGCGGCTCTGAGTGGTAGTGATGAGAGAACTGAAGCTGTCACAATGAAGTACACTGGAGATGGTAATAGAGGTACTGGAGCACCGATAGTTCAACACGGCCAGAGACTGAGAGCAGACTGGAGTAGCGGAGGTAACCCATAGTAACAGCTGATGAGTCACAGATGTAGTAGCGGCTCTGAGTGGTAGTGATGAGAGAACTGAAGCTGTCACGATGAAGTACACTGGAGATGGTAATAGAGGTACTGGAGCAGCGAAGGTTCAACACGGCCAGAGACTGAGAGCAGGCTGGAGTAGCGGAGGTAACTCGTGATAGCAGCTGAGTCACAGGTGTAATAGCAGCTCTGAGTGGTAGCGATGAGATAACCGGAGCTGTCACAATGAAGTACACTGGAGATGGTAAGAGAGGTACTGGAACAGCGATGGCTTAGCACAGACCACAAACTGAGAGCAATCTGGAACACAGGCAAACCACAAGGAGAACAGGAACCAGAACCACAGGCTACAGGAAGTGAGCTTGAAGAACAGGCATCAGACAGGTGAATCCAGGAGGTTAAAATAGTGCTCCAGAAGTGCTTAGCCAATGAAAAAGAGGGAGGAGGTCCTGAAGTGCAATAGGCTTGCACCTGCACAGATCTGAATATAGCTGAATGAATGAACTGGAGAATGTCTGATGTTGGGACATGGCAGTTTCCAGATGAATGGACTGCAGGTAACGAGACAGGTACTATCTGTGGGACCGGAGCGTTACACTGCCTCTGTCCTCCACCTCAATTCACCTCTCATTACCTCCTCCATTGCTCACCTCCCAGACTTCTGCCGTGCTGCCCTCAATCTTTGAAACTCCCTACTGTGTCTCACTCGACTCTCCCCCAACTTTCAGTCCTTCAAACACTCATTCAAATCTCACCTTTTCACGGTTGCCTATCTTACCACCTCTTAACCATTCTATCCATCACCTCTTCTTCCTCGCCTGTCATCTCCATCTTTTCCCAGTTGGTCCTTTTGTCTCTCACCACCCCTCCCTCTAGAATGTAAGCTCTCGCGGTCAGGGTACATTCTACCTTTTGTCCCACTTCTGCCTACTGTCTGACTCTCATTTATCCTGTCACCTTTTGCTCCACCCTGTGTGAGTCCCCATAGCATTACTCAAACTCATCTGTGCTACTTATATGTATTACCTCATTTATTTGTTACTTACTTCTGAATCTGGTGCTACAGAATCTGTGGTGCCTTATAACTAATAATAATAATTTAGATTGACTTTCTTTTCTAATTATTTTTTGTTTAGTGCCGCAAGGGTGGAGCCAAGTGAAATCATTCTTAGAAGATGGGTCTTCACAGCTGTATTTATAGCCATAATAAAGTATTTCTCAGGAGGGGGATTTTTTAGCCATGACAGTTTTTAATACTAATGTTCTTTTAATGCTCGCCTTACAACACATAACATTTCTTTCATGGAATGTGGGTGGATTAAATATGGTGACCTGTTACATAAAAAAAAGTCTAAACCTGACATTGTTTTTCTGCTGGAGACTCATTGGCGATCCATGATGTCTCCATCCTAAAAGATAACTGGATAGGCGATTGCATTACTGTCACTAAAACTAGAGGTGTTGCTATCTTATCGTTCGTACACGATACTTGATATGGTTGCTGACTCTGCTATTTTGTGATAGAAATACAAGTGACTGATTTTAATAGGTTCGCCCTATATAATTTGTATGCCCCAATTAATCAATCAGATTTTTGAATGATATACGATATACCAGCTGTTGGCTCAGAGGAAAACCATGAACCTTATCTTTGGGGGGAAATTTGCTATTATTGATCCTACTATTGATTAATAATTATTATTAGTCTGTTGTTCCTGTGAATCTTCGCACCTCAGTGTGGAACCAAATCTCCTGTATAACAACTAATTTTAATGTTTCTGATCTGTGGAGGCTTACACACCCCTTGGAACAGACATGCTCCTTTCACTCAAGCGTCCTTTTGTCGCTTTCTCAAAGTAGTAATTTTTTAGAGGCTGATTCTTTAATTTCTGAGATCACAGAACCTCTATTGGTCAAATTTTAATCTCAGATCATGCCCAGATTTCAATGACACTTTGGATACCCATATGGGACTATAGTAACCATTTTTGGTGGGTCCCTTCCTGTCTTTAGAACTCTTAGCATTTCCAACAGTATTTAAAATACCACTGGCTTGGGGGCGTGGCCTGGCAGCTAAAATGGCCGAACGCGATTCATGAAAGCAACTGCCTCTGAAAACATCTTTTGGGCTCTACCTCGTTTCTCACCATCGTGAAAGACTCATCTGTCTCAACTGCCGACAACTTTCATCCAGCACCCGTATCGCCTGTTGTCCTGCTATTGGAGGCGTCTCACTCCTGCTAAGCTGGTCTTGGCGTGAACATAGCGCCTCCATGACTCATAACCCGCATATAGGCCACATGGGCCACAATACAGCCCAGGGTGCAGCTGTATGACTAATTTTGCCAGGTGGACTTGAACCGGACCGGATCATCAGGGTGCAAATGGCACTTTAACCCTTTACAGAGTCTCTGCCCAGCCCAGAAGGACTGGAGTGAAGGGTGGACTCAACGTGGCTGAACACATCTCTGGCTTCCTTGCGATCACCTCTACATATTCAGCTCACCCCATCCAGAACAGATTCTCTAACATCCTCTAGAATACTCCTCACCACCAGGTCAGTGAATTGCGGCTGCACGTTGCCACTGTCAGCGAGATTGGTTGCCAGAGTAGAGAACCCTGTCAACAGCCGTACAGTGTTCCCTGGCCTCCCTTTGCAAGGATACAACTTTACATCCTGTAGCCACCATAGATATTGTTGAGTTCCTCAAGCTGTTCTCAGCTACACAGATTCACTAAACACAGTATCCTGCTGTCATTCCCTCATTGGATGGCATAATGCTCTCTCTGGTCAACTACATGTCCCCATACAAGCCTAATTGGGTTGCTGTGGTACCTATTTTCACTACTAAGTTGCAGCACAATTTCAATTTGTCACTCAGAACCACTTCAAAAGATTTCAGAGCCACCAAATGGCATCTGTGAAGAACTACAGACTCAATTTTAATGTGCCCCTATGCTGCACCTGCAGAATACACAACTTTTATACAGCTCTGTATGGTTCCAACCACTGCTGCTAGCAGTTATTTTTCTATTTATAGACTGCTCTTAGCAGAGTCTGTGTGACAGTTATCTGCATTTTTGGCTGTATGCTGCTTTGCAGTCAGCGTACCCTACCAGTGCAAATGCTCCTCTGTTAAACTCTAAGCCTGACGAATTGAACATGTCTACCTGACAACTTTTCTACTCACCCCACTCTGACCTGGTTGCCTTTCATGCCATAACATCTATCTGAATATCTGCTAGTTGAGATCTATGCTGGTTGTGAGGCGGTAATTGTGTGCAGTTTGACTAATCCAGCTTTCCCGGGCACTATGCCTCCTAAAAAGGTGAAATCTGACAAATCAGCTCCTCCTGGGAACTTCTTTGGTGCTGGCTCCACTGCTCTTCATCCAACATGCCTCCACCCAATGCTGCAGCTCAGCAGGCATGATAGTCTTCTCAGTCCTCCTCACCTCGGCAGCAACAGGAGCCTGCTATAGCCAGAGGAATGAGAATTACAGGAGTGAATGGGATTATACACAAACTGGTGAACCATGAGGATAGTTCTTGGCGTAACATCATTAAGATACAGGGTATACTAGACTCTGTCGCTAACACCAACCTGTACGAATTTGCAACTGACCTGTTCCATAAACTGTTACCATCTGCCTCAGCTAACGATCTTCTCATAGACCGCATTGCCCCAACTCAGCACCTAAAGATACCCTTCTATCAGATTAAGGAACAGATTTTACGAGCATCTTTGCCCTCCTATTCTATCCGTGCAGAACTGGGAGATCTTAAACTTTATCTGGATAATTCTGCAGCTACTTTGACCAAATGCAGATCGTTGCATCAGACCACTGCGGTCATGCGTTCGGCCAATATCCAATACAGATGGGGCTTTCCGATGAAACTTCTTACTCATAGAAATGGTTCCTTTGTGAGTATACCAACTCCTGAAAAGGGTTTGTCGCTGCTGAAAGAATGGGATATCCAGCTCCTATATCCGACTCCTCCTCCTAAGGCTGGCTGTTTTGCTAAGGAGTGGTTTACAATTGGCACCTATGACTTTCACTGCTTAATTGCCTTGTTGGATCTGATAAATGTTTCCTACACCTACTGTTGAAATTGGATTGAAATTTACACTTTCAAGAATTGTTCTTGCCCCATTCCCATCACTGGGTGAGTCTAATTTCTGTTCTGGGACAGTCCCTTCACCTCTCTTGTAGAGGCACAGCTTATCCAACCCAAAGTGTTGTGATATGGATTACTATTGTTTGTCTGTTGCTGTAATGGTTGGAACTGTCATGGTAAAGTTATTTCCTGTGCTACCCACGTGTGGCTTCCTCTGCTGTCACGCAGTGATGAGCATGTGTTGCAAGGTGGGCTACACATTGGATATTTAAGCTGATTGGTTTTGCTTATATATGTTGGTCTAGGTTAACCTAGGTTAGAATGCCAAAGTCCGGGGTACATGTCCCCATGTACTTACTAATTTTCTGCCACTTTTTTTTATTCCAGTAGTGGCAGAAGTGGGTGCTATTTCAGTTTTTCTTTAATGTTCTCTGGTTTTCCCCTTCCCTTCCCTGTCTTTTCCTGTTCTGGCAGAGACTGTTTGGAGGAGACGCCAACCCTCGTTCATGGGGGTTGGCGTCTCACATCAACCTGACCTATAAAAATGGTTAGCATTCTCTCTATGCAAAACTTCCCTAACAAGCGAGGGATGGCTCTCAAAAGCGACAGCTTCCCATAGGAAGCTATGCCAAATCATCCACAATATTAAAAGAGGAATACTTCTCTGCATGTGAGACTTCAATGTCATACCTAATGGCAAATGTGTTAAGGAATTTAGACTGTAAGTTCCATTGGGACAGGGACTAATGTGAGTGAGTTCTCTGTGAAATTAGTGGCACTATATAAATAAATAAATGATGATGATGATGATGATGTGAATTAGCAGCTCCACCATTTTGTGAGTGACAGCAATCTCACTCCATGATAGTGCTGAATCTGCAGCTAACCACAGGATGTGATGGCAAACTATGTTTGTACTGCACAAGGAACACATCCATTATGGCTCTGTCTTAATTGTCGTAATTTCATTCTTTGTGGAATTTGAGTGGATGAGTTTCAATAATTTTAAAATTTTTTAGATGGTGTGTAAGTGTAACAAACCTTAATTGGACAAGTTAAACCATATGGGTTTTTGTCTATGGAATTGTGTTGAAAATTCTATGGAACTTGTTTATAGAATTTGTAATTGTCAAGCGCCATACCTGCACATTCAGGAAGTGCCGGGGCGCCTTCCTACGCTGAGTAATTGAGTCCCGTTGCCTAGGCACGTGTGGATTACGGGACACGCTTGGATTACTGCCCGGCGGGCGCTGGCGCATGCACATTACTCGTGTCTCTGTTGCTAGGCAACGGGACGCTTGTTTCGGCTTCCTGTCAGTGGTCAGCTGACCCTGACCGCCGATCTCCCTGCCGCTAATAAGGAAGTGCCTGTATCTATTTAAAGCAGACTCTGGCGCCCATCTGGTGCCAGAGTATCAAGGTCTACATTTGATCCAGCACCTTTGTTCTATATCCAGACTTACTTTTGGCTGTTGACCCGGATTGTCTGACTCTGCTCCTGGAATTCCCTTTGGCTTGTATTAAATCCCTGTCTCGACTCCTGCATTCCTGATTCTGCCTCTGCCTGCTCCTTCAGCCCCTATCTCCTGCATGGTTCTGACCCAGATTGCCCGACCTGTCTATATCTACCTCTCTGGTGGCTACCTAGAAGGGCCGTGACCTGCATGTCTCTGCCGCAAAGCCCAAACCTCCTTGCGGGGGTCTATGGTGAAGACCTGGGGCACGTTAGACTCCACATCTCCAAGATTAGTTGCGCTAATACCAGTAGGTGGGTCTGTTTCTCACGGCTAGCGTGACAGTAATAGCTTTTTTAAAGTTAAAATATTTAACTTATCAAATTCAGAAGCCTAGAATTTGATGGCAGATAAGAAACACTTAGCCCATCTAGTTTCCACTATTTTTCTTAAGCCATACTAACCTAGCATGTTTAAATTTTCCATTATATTAGGCTACACCGCCTCTGTTGGATGCCTAGTCCACCTATCCACTACCTATTTGGTAAAGTAATTTTTCCTCAGATTTTCAACACACTAACCACTCCTGAAAGATCCCTGCAGAACATCCCTGCCACCAACACCCTAAGGGATCCTATTAGACCACTGCAGAACATCTCTTCTCCCCAACACAGTATCTACTCCTGACAGATCCCTACAGAGCACTACTCCTTTGAACACAATGCATGCACCTGACGGATGCCTGCAGAGTACTCCTCCATTCAACAGTGCCCACTTCTGACTGATCTACACAGAATATCCAATACACTACCAGTTCCTGACAGATATCTGCAGAGCATTACTTCCTTCAACACAGTGCAAGCACCTGATAAATTCATGCAGAGCATCCCTCTCCCTCACACTGCCCACTCCTGACAGAATCCGGCAAGGCATCCCTCCCCCTCGCCACAGTACTTGCTCCTAACAGATAGCTGCAGAGTATTCCTCCTTTCAACACAGTGCTGACTCCTATCAAATCTATGTAGAAAATCACTCCAACTGAACACAGTACCCGCTCCAGACAGATCCATGCAGAGGAAAAATTCAACACACTAACCACTCCTGAAAGATCCCTGCAGAACATCCCTGCCACCAACACCCTAAGCTCCTGGCCGCAATCTAACAAGTCCCGAAAAAAATTTTTTTTCGGGAACTTGTTGTGTTAATGAAGCTGGCGTACATCATAGGAAATGCTTGTAAAACTTGTGCTCTTCGGTATGTCCAGCTCTGCTCCGGAGAGCAGAGCTGGACAGCGCATGCGCAGGGAGTGATCTTGTGATCCCTCCCTGTCACAGCCTCAAGTTCTCCGGTCGGCACATGCACAGTAGCATGAAGAAGAGAAAGTAAGCCGAAGAGGAGGAGATCCCGAGCCAGCGCGACCGAAGAGGCAGTGGTGAGTATGTTTTTTTTATCACAGAAACAGCAGTTTTTCGGAACTGCTGTTTCTGTGATCCATTTTTAATAAATTTGAGAAATACATCAATCCTTATACATGCGATAAGGATTGATAAGTATTTCTCGTTTTGTCCGATACATGATAAATGTGCCCCTAAGTGAGAGGGATACTATCACACGCTAAGGGATATACTAGCACATGCTGAGGAAGGGGCATAAAGTCACACACTGATAAAGAGGTAAACTATCGCAAGTTGAGGGAGGAGAAAATTATCACACACTGTGGGAGGGGGATATTGTCACACACTGAAGGGTGGGATTGTATCATGCACTGAAGGGGGATACTATTGCACACTGAAGGGGGATACTATCGTATGCTGATGTGGGGTTACTATCACATGCGTAAGGGGGGACACTAGTACACGCTGAACGGAGGATACTATCACACGTTGAATGGGAGATACTATCACATGTTGAAGGGGAGATAATATTACACGCTGAAGAGGTATACTACCCAGGGCCGGATTAACCCGAGGTCTAACTGGGCTATAGCCCAGGGGCCTCGGGCATCCAGGGGGCCCTTCAAAGTCCGCAGCAGCATTATTGATCGGTCCGGGGGCGGGGGCGCCCCCAGCCCGATCAATGCTGCTGAGCACTGTCAGTCCAGTCCTTCGTCCCTGGCGCTCAGTACTCTGCTTACTGAGGAGATCTCGCGAGTGAACTCTCATGAGATCTCCTCAGTAAGGAGCATACAGCGCTCCGGGGATGGAGGACTGGACTGACAGGTAAGCGCTTTGGGGGGGGCCCTCACGGGGGATGGGGGCGGCGGGCGGCTCACAATGGGGGCCTCACGGGGGAATGGATGCGCCCTTAGCCCAGGGGCCTCCATTCCCTTAATCCGGCCCTGATACTATCACACGCTGAAAGGGGGACTGTATCACATGCTAAAGGAGGGATACTACCACACACTTTGAAGGGGGGATAGTATCACATTCTGAAAATAGGATACTATCACATGCTGAAGGGGTTATATTATCAAGCACTGAAGGGGGATATTATAACACACTCAAGGGGAGATATTATCAATATTATCATATACTTAAGGGGAGATATTATCACACCCTTAAGGGGGGATAGTATCATAGCTACCTTTTGACTGGCTGCAGCGTATCATGAAGAACCAGATTGTTTTCCACAGCATTAGGCTGCATGGTTGCCATGGTAACAGTAACAGTGCAGTATTGTTGGAGTTTCTTTCCCTTCCATGGGCAGGTACCCCGGCAGAGGTAGAAGACGGAACTTCCCTGACCGCCAGCATCCTCCAGTGTCCAGGCAGTGGAACTGCTGCCAGGATGACCTGAAAGTAAAAGTGCAGATGATGTGCAAACTGCTGCCCATGTAGTTTCCCAGCTATAAGATCCAATTAAAAATAAACTATTGTTCCACCTTAGGGGTTCCTACAGTTGCTGTAAATATGTCATTGGTCCTCCTCCACTGTCTTTCGCAATATATGGAGAATGATGTTCTCTGCAGCTTCATTCATGCACTTCTTGGTGGTGTCCTCTCTTCCACTCACTCAAAAGACTTCCCCACTTAGCTAGAGGGAGTTGTGAGGCTACAGCATCATTCTGCTTATAGTGCTATCTGAACTGATCATACATACAAAGAGCAGGCACCACAGGGGAGAGACTAGAATAGGTATATTGTTCTTGAGTCCCTTCCACTGAGGATCAGTGGGCTCTGATAGGCTCCTTCCCTTGTCCACCAGTGGCCCTTGTGAGGCGAAGCATGAAGAAATATGTAGTCTGGTCCACTTCATATGTTCCACCTGCAGTGGAGTCCGGTTCATTTCTTGCATTACAATTTCAGAAAGAACTTTAATAATTCAGGTAAGGACTAGGTCAGGGCAAGGGTATCTCCAGTTACCAACCAGAAAATCCACCAAGACCAGTAGTAGATCAGAACTAGGGTATCCATAGTTTTTCTTGACTATAATGTAAAAGGAATGCAGGAAATTACATAATAAAGAGTGCACTGGAAGCTCTTTTAAAAGCTACATTATTTAAAAATGCTTTTCAGACGTGGATGAGAGCAGAAAAATCTGTGCTACCTGTCTCTCTGTGTTTTGTACAGCTATCAGTAACAGCTGTCTCACTCCTACAGTTCACCTTGCAGAAAGAGGACACCACAAACTTGTGCAAGTTACAATCAAATATTTTATTAAGGGTTATCAGTGTAGAGCAATGTCAGACACGGAGAAGTGCCTTAAAAATTTAGTGCACAGCAGATAATATATTTTCAGATGACTGAATGATATAATCTATGTGTGCCTGGTGTGATCAGTGAATACAGTGTTACTAGGATTACAAAACTGATGCAGTACAATACATAATGTTTGCACAGCAGGGACAACAAAGCACCTTTAAATGTCCTGCTCCCAGCTCAGTGCAGTGAATAAATTGAGGTCACAGAGGAGGAAATGTAATCATAGATCCTCCAACAGACACCTCAGGCACTGCTCAGATTGATTAAACTTTGAAATGAGAGCAGTTCCAGGGCTGATAATAATAAAAATAATAATAAAATAATAATACAATGGTACAGTGGACCCCCCTAATCTACAAAACACCAACCTGCCTCCCTGTAGCTGGAAAAAATGGCTAATTCCTCCAGCTCACAGATAAAAATCTTTAAGCTAGAGAAGTCAGCAATATTTTTACTCTCATGTGAAGGAAGTCTGAGTACACCTATAACCTACCTTTATTTGACATGCGCAATGCTATGAAATCCCCTATCTTAAATATGGGGCATATTTTAAACATACTTGCCTACTCTCTAGGAATTTGCAGAATTTCTGGGAATCCTCCCACACTCCCGGAAGGGTAGGCCTCCTCCTGCATCGTTATGGGGGTGGAGCTTTATGATGCAATTATGCTGTTAAGCTCCGCCCCTTGCTATGTAATGCCGTTAATTTTTGCATTTCATAGCAGGGGGTGGGACCAAAAAAAAATAAATCACAAGATTCATTTAGCCCTGCCCCGACACACCCACCTCTTCCTTCCAAGCCCCAAGAAGCCAAGTTGAAAAGGTTGGCATGTATGATTTTACCAACTTGTAAACTACTAAACAATCCTGAAGAATGTCACCCCTCAAAGGTATTCTGCATTTACAATAGCTTTCTAAAAGAACAAAACCCTAACTTTAAAACGTCCTGTATACTGAGTTACGCTTTCCCAAAAAAACAGAAAATCTATGACTTTTTGCAAGACAAGAAGTGAGAAAAAGCAGCAATATTTTCAACTTTAGATTATTCCTAACTTGTCATTGTTTATTCTTTTTCTCCTGAATTTTGGCATGCAGCACCCATAGGGAGTTCTCCACTGGTATGCCAAATTTCAGCTTAATCGCGCTTTTGAGATGTAGCCCTTATAAATTACATGTAAAATGAAGCTTATGCAGTTCTAATTTGTTAGGTCATCCTAACCCCACTTCCTATAAAGATAACCCCTTACCTCTATGTTAACAGAATGCATATGCTTAACTGTATTTGATCGGATGTCATACTCTGAAGAATACCATGCGAGTTTCTGCATAGCAACTCAATATTATTATAAACACCGGCAGCTGGAATAACTAAGGAGGCAGCAAGAAGTTCCAAGATGTGCCATGTAAAGGTAAAAGATAAGTCCAATTTTTACCCAGAAATCTTTACTTGGAGAACCTTTTAGTTATAAAAAATAGATGATTGTATTATTACGTATGTGTCATGTAGTAATTAGGACTGGAAACAAACTCAGAAACTAAGACCAGGGGGTAAATGTATCAAGCTGAGAGTTTTCCGGCCAATCAGATTTTAGCTATCATTTCTTTAGTACATTCTACAAAATGACAGCTAGAATCTGATTGATTGCTATAAGCAACATCTCTACTTTCAAACTCCCCGGAAAACTCTCAGCTTGATGCATTTAACCCCAGGGGTCTGATTAATAAAGGAATGCATACTGAGTGCAAAGTGCATTTGTTTTAAAACGCATGTGTGACTGGAAAACTTCTAAATAACTTTTGATATAAATTTATTTAAAGGAAATAGCGCAGGGAGCTTATTTATATAAATGCAAATGTACTTATTTTTGATATTGTGTGTATGTTGGTAAAGGAGATATCTTTATTTCTAAGACCAGGGGAAGAAATTCGTTTGTTTCAACTTTGCTAGAGGAAATGCATTATACAATAAGCCTTTGTTGAGGAAGTCTTTTGTGTATCTTGGAGTAGGAAAATGACTTGTTTGGGATTTTGTGAATTTCTTTGGGAATGTGTGTTCTGTAGCTGTCTGAAGAAAGGACTCATGTTAATCTCATGTAAATTAGATCTTTTGATGTGTGAGGGTCCAGCACCTGAAGGCACAGGACGGTTTAATTAAGACTTGCTACTAGATTTCCTGTGTCTAAAAACAAGATGAAGGAAATCACAGAAAGTTTTAGGATATCACAGATAAGTGTAAATATTGTTAGCTTTGCATTGCATTTAAATCCATGTTTGGGTAAACAAATTGCATCCTGATAGCTCAGACCTCAAGGGGGTTGGCTTACCCTGTGAGGCTGTGTTCAAATCTGTATAAAAAGCACTTTCTTGTATTGAAAATTGTCTTCTTGTTCCATCTGACCTGCTCCTTGATACCTTCAATCAGGGTAAGTAAATAAACATCACTTGCTTCAAAGACCTGCTTGGAAACTTCTCTATCCCTGTGACCTACAGATTAGACCCAAAGTCTTATTCATTCCTGGCTGTTTCTGGTCCTGGTACCCACACACAGATTCGCACCAGACTACGGAATGGAAGTGCTCTAGGAAACCCAAAGATATTTGGCAGTATGAAATGGAGGTCTGCGAAAATGATAGTAATGTCTTCAGTAGTCTGCTGAGAGATGCAGCATTCTTGCTGAGAAACAGGCACTTTGGTAAATACAGAATTCTTGCTAAGAAAGAGCAATTTGTTAAATACAGAGTTCTTGCTAAGAAACGGCACTTTGGTAAATGCAGAGTGTGTCAGGAACACTGCTGGAAACAACTGAAGCCTGGAGCTAGGAAACTATCCTCAGGAGAAGAAGAAAGTTGTTCTGGCAATGAACTTGACTCAGAAGCTGGTTTAAATAGACTGCACATGTCATGTGAGCGCAGCTGCTGGAACATGTGATGGTATCCCTTCTTGGACTGAGAAGATCATATGAAAGAATCCAATATAGCCATGCCCATAGAGCAGAAGAGACAGGAACTGTTTGTTTGTAAATGGTGACACAGTGATCGGGTGTTATAAATACACGCCTCCACAGCAATCCATCGCCACTTGACAGAGGGAGAGAGCAGGATGATTAGAACAGGGACAGAGAATACAATATTCTTAATCCAATTGTGCTAACAAAAATCGCTATAGAAGAGAGGAGAATAGAGGAGTACTTTTTTTTTTTCAATATTTGGCACTCAAAGTGCTTTTTGGGTGTCCCACATTATTTTGCCTAAATATTTCTGTCTGTTAAAATTACTATCTGTCAGCAGCATCTACCAAATAATTTTTAGCATTCCCCAGTGCTTTTGGGGTATCCCCCATAATTGTGCATAAATATTATTGGCTGTCAAAATCATTATCTGTCAGCAGTATCTTACCAAATAATTTTTAGCACTCCACAGTGCTTTTGGGGTGTCCCCCATAATTGTGCATAAATATTTCTGGCTGTCAAAATTACTATCTGTCAGCAGTATCTACCAAATAATTTTTAGCACTACAAGTGCTTTTGGCTCAGAATGGATTCAAAGCAGTCCACATATGAGCAGAATGAGCAACCAGGTTCTGTCACCAGTCCTGATGGTAGTGTTCCCAGTACATCATCTGGGCAAGGCGATGCCAAACTACACAGTGTTTCGAAATCAGTCCAAAAAACAAAATAAAAAAAAAAAAATTACTGTGTTGAAGCGAAAAAGAAGTGTAACTGAGGAAAAGTTAAGTGCCGATATAAAAAAAATTGCCAACATGTCATTCTACACACGCAGTGGCAAAGAGAGAATGAGGCCTTCACCTTTCTCTATTAGTGGCAGATCTAAAAAAGTTACCGAGCCTACAATTGGTGCACAACGACTGTTACGCGTCAAAGCCGAGCTGCAAGATAACAGTAAGGCATTAGAGGATAATGTTTGCTCTGATTCACAAATGACATCAATCCCTGTGGAGAGTCCATCCAACAGTGGGATGTCTAATTGTGAGCATTCTGTTAGTGTACCCATAAAGAAGGGACCTTTCAGCAGTTCTGCTGATGTGTGCCTTAATAGCCTGAGTGTAGCCGGTGATACACAAATTGAGGATGCTACTTTGGAATTAGAAGAGGATGAGGGGGAGATTTGTGTAGGCGATGAGGGGGCTAATGATGATGTTGATGAGTATGAGGTTGTTTGTGTAAGTCCTGCACCAGTGGCAGCAGTTCTGGCACGTGACAAGAAAAAGGCCATTGTCATGCCTGGGCATAAAACAAAAAAATCCACTTCTTATGTGTGGAATTATTTCTACCCAAATCCAGACAAAAATTGTATAGCCATTTGAAGTGTATGTCAAGCCACAGTCAGTCGAGAGAGGGACCTTAACCATCTTGGAACCTCGTCTATGTTACGCCATTTAACGAGCGTTCATGGCAAAGTGTTGGGAAAAGCTGAAAGTTCTTCCAAAAAAATTACAAGCACTCCATCATCAGTTAGGAACCTCCGCTCACCGACATCACGACGGCTACAAAATACACCCACAATGCCATCCTCATCAATATCCTCAGTAGCACTCAGAGTTAGCCCGGCATCCCACCTATTAAAGCTGGATGACTCCTGCACTATTATTGATTCCTCTGAAGAAAGCGTTAGTCCCACTGCTGCTGCTGTTGCTGCTGCTGGGGGTGAATCATCATCCCAGAGGAAGGCCAAGAAACAGAGCAGTCCTACATTACAACAATTAACTGTTAAACAATCATTTGCTAGGGGAAGCAAATATGACAGCAGTCACCCAGTCGCCAAGCGAATCACAGACGCCATGGCTGCTATGTTAGTGTTAGATCTGCGTCCAATCTCCACAATAAACGCAGCTGGTTTTTCACAGTTAATTGAGGTTTTGTGTCCGCGTTACAGAATTCCATCGCGACACTATTTCTCCTGTAAAGCAATTCCACAACTAGACCAAAAAGTGTATAAAAATGTAGAGATTGCACCGAAAAATGCCATTCTGCCCACTGTCCACTTAACCACAGATATGTGGACAAGTGGAAGTGGCCAAACCAAAGACTATATGACTGTGACAGCCCACTGGGTTGGTCATTCACCTTCACCAGCAGGAACAGCAGCAGCATGTACACCACTGCGTAACATTTGTCACAGGCAGGCCACTCTTTGTATCACCGGCTTCACTAACAGGCATACAGCTGACAATTTGTTACGCAAACTGAGAGATGTGATTGATACATGGCTTGTACCACTTGGACTCTCCCCAGGATATGTCATTTCTGATAACGCCAACAATATAGAGCGAGCATTACAGCTGGTTGATTTCCAGCACATTCCTTGTTTTGCTCACACCATCAACTTGGTGGTGCAGAGTTTCCTAAGAAATAACCGTATGGAGCAGGAGATGCTTTTTGGTGGCCCGTAAAATTTCAGGCCATTTCAGGCATTCAGCCACAGCATGTAGGAGATAACCGCAGCTCCAAGAGCAGTTTAACTTGCCCTGCCACCAACTTAAGCAAGAGGTGTTAATTAGGTGGAATTCCACCCTGGACATGCTTCAGAGGATGGAAGAAAAGCGCAAAGCCACCCAAGCATATTGCACAAGCCATGACATTGGGAAAGGAGGGGGGATGTATTTCACTCTTGCACAGTGGGGAATCCTTTCAGTGCTGTGCAAGGTGCTGAAACCATTTGAAGTTGTGACGTGTGAGGTGAGTGCAGACTCTGCTAGTTTGAGCCAAGTCATTCCTTTAATTAGACTATTGGAAAAGCAGCTTGAGAAACTGAAAGAGGAGCTGAAAGCAAGCAATTCAGCAAAGTATGTTGGTCTTGTTGATCAAGTACTTCATTCCCTTCACAATGATCCTCGAGTTATTAAGATCTTGAACTCGGATCAGTACGTTTTGGCCACTGTGCTTGATCCAAGGTTTAAGACCTGCATTGAGTCTTTACTTGTAAATGAGCGAGATGTGAACTTTTGCACGGTGCTATTGGCAAGTCAGCAAGTTGGCCGCTGAACTGGGCTTCGGCTTGACGACGTGTCCCCCTTCACTTTCTCAAGCTGCTGCTGCTTGTAAAAAAATAAATTTCCCAAAAAGAAGCAGGGAAGACGCAGGGGGCAGACCAGAACAATTTAACATCTGGGCTGGTTTGAAGGATTTTTCAAAAAAATGTGTGACCTTGCCCATAACTCTATCCAATACGAGTATAAACATGTAAAGGATGGTGGAGGATTATTTTCAAGAGGTAATTGATATGGAAATGTCAGACAGTCCCTTTGCTTACTGGGAGGAAAAGCAGGCCATTTGGAAACCCATGTACAAACTTGCTTTGCAATAACTAAGCTGCCCACCCTCCAGTGTCTACTCTGAACGAGTGTTCAGCACAGCCGGGAACTTAGTCAGTGATCGCCGTAGAAGGTTACTTCCCAAAAATGTGGAGAAAATGATGTTTATAAAAATGAAATACATCTTCCACGAGTAAGGCCTTCACCATCAAAGACATCCAAGCACTGACTGTTCTCTAATGGAGGATTCAAGCGGCGATGAATTGATAGTCTGTGATGATGATGTACACACTGATGAGGGTGAGGATGAAGCTGAAGATGATGACGATAACATCTTTTTAAAACTTTCTATGTAACTGTAGGGTGCAATCTACCCCCAAAGAGGAAAGGGACTTGTGCCATTTCCATATCACGTACCGTCTTGAAAGGCTGCTGTTTGGACAATTTCTCCTTAAGGGTAGGGTGTCATAGACAGAGTGACCCCAAACTGGCTTTGTCCATTTCTCTTAATATTGTACAGTCTACAACGGCTGAATTTTTTTGTATTTTCGACAAGTGGAGGGGGGCCTATAGAGACAGAAACCAAACTGGCTTTCTCCATTTTAATTAATATTGTACAGTCTATAATGGCTGAATTTTTTTGTATTTTCGTCAAGTGGAGGGGGGACTATAGAGACAAAACCAAAACCAAAACACGCAATGGCGGTTTTGCAAAACCAAAACCAAAACACGACGGTAATCCAGATCCAAAACCGAATAGAAAACCAAAACACGCGGGTCAGAGACCATCTCTACTTCCTAGCTACACGGTAAAACAACCCTTTACGCCAGGTCACACTCCCCACCTCAATCGCTGGAAGGCTGCCCCCAGCCTGTCGCCTCATACCTTCCAGTGAGGGATCAGAGAGCTGCGCTGCCATGAACTTTTCCCTGTGACCCTATCGTCTAAGTCAGGATACTCTGTAGGGGGGTCTATGTTGGGGTGACTAGGGTCAGTTAAAGTAGGGGCAGTCAAAGGGGGGTCACTGTGGTCTGCTATACTCACTGCTGGAGCTGGCATACTGCTAGGAACAGAAGCATCATTGGGCACCCACACAAGATCAGGTTAGCAAGAGAAAACATCCTCTGCGTTGCTAGGGGATGTAGTCTTTCCAGATTCAAAGAGCTGGCTGTTTCCTGAAGAAATAACAGATGCAGTCTTTTCCTCTGGACTGGCTGAAGCTGTGAATTCTGGTGATGGCTGTTGCCTAGCAGCTGTGGTCTCTTTCTCTGGGCTGGGTTGTGCAGGTGTAGATCCTGAAGACTGAAGTTTAGCATCTTGGCTCCTGTTAATAGAGTTAAGAAATGCTGTCACAATTCCACCCCCAACAATGTTGCCCAAGATCACATCAGTTGGGAGGCCATCCATAACCGCAACATCTTGCAACTCCTGTCCATCTCCCAAGTCCAGATACACCCTTGCTACAAGCACTTCTTTCTCCAGTCCATCTGCCACAGTAACTTTGGCAGTGCAACCCTGCAATACTGCAGCAGGATCAATAAGATGGGGGCTCACTTCAGTTATGGATGCCCATGAGTCTCTCAGTCCTTCTCCCTGCAGGGGTCCCACTGGGACCGGCTGCAGGTTCCTCCTCATGTTTTTTGGGGGGTCTTTTGTACAAACAGGTGACTCCCTCCGCTGAGTCACCTTCAGACACGCCACGCTCTGTTGGACTGGCAGGGGTGGAAACAGTCTCTACTGGCTTAACCAACTCAGACGGGCCCCAGGACTCGGATGAGGCTGTGGGACAGTCCATCCTTAAATGACCGGTTTTCCCGCAGCTGTAGCACTTCTTCTCCAGCCTGGGCTCCGATGGCCTCTGATAACTCCCAGGGACAGGGCAGGGCAGTGGCTGGAGAATGGTACCCGAAGGGTTACATACTTGCTTTTGGGAGTGAGTAGAAGAGTACAGTCCTTTGGGGTTGGCTGTTAACCTGGCACATTTGCCAATGTGGCCTCACTGCCACATACTGATCTGCTAACTGGGCCAATTTTTCCAGGGTTTCTGGGCTACGGTTCATTACTTCGACATACTTCATACTTTAAATTCAGCTTTACCCTTAAAACTGGAGGTCAAATTTGTGTTGATCCCTCTGCTGCTTGGGTACTGAGAATTATCCAGAAGATATTAGAAAAGTATGTATTATAAATGTAATTACATTTTTTAGATAAGTGAAGCTAATTTTTCTTAATAAATTTGCATGTTACAATAAACCCAACTCTAGGAAATTATGGTTTGTTTAACTTTCAACTTTCTCATTCACTGGTTTTGAAAGTTGCACAAATAATACTTTCCTTCAGGATAAGCTGGTATGACTTTCCTACTCACTATTAAATATTTTCTTTAAAATCACTCCAAAAATATGTCCCAGTATATGAAAGGTCACCTCAGCTTTTGTGTCAGGCGCCGCCCCGCACTCCTACCTGGTGCCGGGACGGACGCCTTCTCTGCATTCGTCCCATTGCCAGACAACGGGGCGTCACTTCCACCCGGCAGACTGGATGTTCGGGCGCATGCGCCCGAACATCGCGTCTCCGTTGCTAGGCAATGGAGACGCTCACGGCCGCTTTCTGTCGGCGGTCAGACCAGCTGACCTCCGACCTCCACTCCCACAAATGACTGAGGAATTGTCTCTATATAAGCCAGGCTCTGGCACCACTAGGGTGTCAGAGTATCTAGTCAGCTAGTCCCTCTCTTGGCTCCTTAGCTATATATATATATATCTTAGATATTTCCTATTTGCTTCTCCAGATTCTTATCCCTGCCTGCCTAACCACTCTCTCGGATTACCCCTGGTTCCAGTATTGATCTCCCGGCTCTGACCCCTGGCTTCCCGACTTCTCTCCTGCTTGACTCCTTGGTACCTCATTGCCCGCACGGTATTGGCCCCGGATTGACGACTACGCTTGTTCATCTAAACCTTGCTGGTAGCTACCTGGGAGGGCCGCGACCAACACGTCTCAGCGGCTAAGTCCAAAACTCCTTGCGTGGTTCCCTTGTGAAGACCTGGGGCGTGGTTAGACTCCGCGCCTCCTTGCGTAGCAGCGCAAATACCAGCAGGTAAGGCCTTCCGACTACTTGGCTTGTGACATTTTGACATCTATGTAACAGGTCTAAATATCCCACTATATCCCACTAACAGATATAGGTACCTGCAATACGCATCAGGATCAATAAAAACATAAATAGCAATCATTATAAACGTTACACAATTGATGTTGGTGCTATCTCTAGATGAACAAGTGGACATGATGACTCCATGTAGTTATTATGGCATAATTGCCAACTTTCCAACTTTTCAGGGACAGTCTCAGATTTTAAAGATTTGCCCCCGAAAATGTTTACTTCTGAAAATGTCCATATTGTTCCAAACTGAAAAACTGGCCAATACAATTTAAGAACAAATACAGTAGTGAACAAGGTATAAAAGGCATTTTTAACTATACTGTATATAAAATGCTTGCATATGCCATCTCACCTGCAAAGTGTCCTAGAAAAAAAATTCAAATAATAATTATAATAATCAAATGTTGGAAACTATGACATGACTACCTGTAACAATAACTGTTATTGAGCTGAGAAAACCATTGCTAAGAAAAGTTTCTGTTATATGCTTTTAGTTAATAACTTATAAGCAATGACAATGTTACATAAAAATGAAATTATTTATTGCTGCATTTCTAAATTATAGCATTTATTTAATACTAAATGAAGTAACCGGTGTTGCCTGGGTTTAAATCTGCAAGTTAATAAGTTATTAATGAGTTGGATGTCATCTTGTAAAAATAATTAACAGCTTAGCAGCTCTTCCAACACACCCATGAGGTGGCAGCCCAGTGTCGTTTTTGTTTTTAATATTACATGTTATCCAAATCCATCCAGTGGAAGGCCCAGAATAGGCTCTTTGGGTCAAAGTTCTGCCCAACGCACACCAACAGGAAGGTTGACTGTGCCCTCAACCCCATAGTATGTCTTCTGGGATCCAATGTTACCAGTCTGTGAAGTTCTTTTCCAAATCCGAATGCAGACTCAGAACAGGCTCATCCGGGTCAAGGTTCTGGCCAGCGTACACAAACAGGAGCTCCAACCAGGATACTAACCCCCTTAAAACCTGGCCTGCATCCAACTGGACCACCTTGTGTTGGGTTCATCCCAATCAGTTCAGTGATGTCCGAATGCATAACTGGACAGACAAACAGACCAATGATTTTTATATATAAGATGGTCTTTTTCAGTATCGGAAACATTTATCATTTTTTTTGAAGTGTGAGCAAAGCTGTTCACGCATTAGTTGCATGTTGGCTCACCAAAGTACAGAACATGAACCATTTAACAGATTTTTTGCAGCCACCAGCATTGCCTACAACAAGAAGACGAGGATGGACAGATGTTATAATAGGAGAAATGGAAGAAAAGGGGGAGCTGGTGTGATGCAAGAGGTTGCAGATGGTAGAAAATGGAGAGAGAATAGATGGAATTGGGGGCCAAAGGGAGAGATGCACACAAAGGGGGAACCAGAAGATGACAGGCACCCATAATGTGGAGGCAGAGAGAAACATATATGGGAGACACAGAGAAAAAAACACAAAAGACAAAGGCTCCCACTTGAAATTGGATAAGCTTGTAGAACAAGGCAATAAGAGGTCTTCAACCTTTAGCAAACCACCTTTCCCGTAGGGAGTGATATTTTCACATGTAGTCAGATGCCCCCACTAGTATACCAGGCAGTATACACAGGATAACCAAAATTGATGCAAAAGTTTCAGGGCAGGCACAAACAAGAAATGTCAAAAGGTCAAGCCAGGAGGTCAGGGTGGGTAGCGAGCAAGAGTGGTCCAATAACAATGCAAAGGGTTGAGATGGGCAGCAAACAAGGAGATTCCATAAAACAATCATCATCATCATTTATTTATATAGCGCCTCTAATTCCGCAGCGCTGCAAAGAGAACTCACTCACATCAGTCCCTGCCCAATTGGGGCTTACAGTCTAAATTCCCTAACACACACACACTGACTAGGGTCAATTTGTTAGCAGCCAATTAACCTACCAGTATGTTTTTGGAGTGTGGGAGGAAACCGGAGCACCCGGAGGAAACCCACGCAAACACGGGGAGAACATACAAACTCCTCACAGATAAGGCCATGGTTGGGATTTGGACTCATGACCCCAGTGCTGTGAGGCAGATGTGCTAACCACCAAGTCAGACATCAGGTAGATAAAAAGGAAAGGGATACAGCAACACAGCAGACTTCTATCATTTTGCAGGGCAAGGATGCTATAACTACCAGGGAGGCTGAGCCCTCCCTACCATTTGAACACTTGAGGGTCAAAATAATTGGTGATTGCAGTCATGTGACTGCAATCATAATTTAGAGAGTCCTGGCTGCCTATCAAGCAGCCAGGGTGGATGTAAGAGAGCAGCATTCTAGCTGCTAAGCAACAGCCGGATCAGATATGAAGAGCAGTGTTTCTGACTGCTTAGCAACAGCCAAAAAGGAACAGATAATTTGAGCCGTGGTGGCTATGAGAAGATAAGCAGTTAGTAAAATTGAATATATACATTCAGTGCCAACTTTATTAGATCCACCTGTATACCTGCTCAGTTTATGCAAGAGAATTTAGAGAATCAGTTATTGTACAGACCAAACACCAGAAAGAAAAGACATGTGATCTAAGTGACAGTGGCAGTGGAATGATTGTTAGTGCCAAATGGGGTGGTTTGAGAATCTCAGAAACTGCTAATGTCCTGGGATTTTCATGCACAACATTCTCTAGAGTGTACAGGGAATGGTGAGGAAAACAAACTCTAGTGAAATGCAATTTTGTGGGTGAAAACGGCTCGTTAATAAGATAGGACAGAGGAAAAGGGCTAGACTGGTTCAAGCTGACAGGATGGTGACAGGACCTCAAATAACCATTCATTACAACAGTGGGATGCAGAATCTGAACTCACAGTATGTCAAGCCTTGAGGTGGATGGGCTACAGCAGCAGAAGACAACATCATGTTCCACTCCTGTTGACTATAAACTGAAAAGTGAGGTTACAGTGGGTAAAGTTAACCAAAAGTGGATAGTAGAAGACCGGAAAAACATGGTCTGATGAATTTCGATTTCTATTGTACTATGCAGATGCTAAGGTCAGAATTTGGAGTAAATAACATAACTCCATGGATCCATCCTGCTTTGTGTCAATGGTGCCGGTTGGTGGTAATGCAATGGTGTGGGGAATGTTTTAGTGGCACCCATTATGTCCCTTAATACCAATTGAGCACTGTTTAAATGCCATGGCTTTCCCGAGTATTGTTGCTGACCATATGCATCCCTTTATCAGTGCAGTCTAATGGCAAGATAACTCACCTTGTTAGAAAGGACACTTCATCTCAGGCTGCATCTCTCCACAAACATAACAAAGACATCATGTACTATAATGGCCTCCACTGTCACCAGAGGGTAAATGTATCAATCTGCGGGTTCTTCAACACCCGCGTGTTCAGCCACAAAATAAATATCATAGGAATGTTTCCAACACCTCGTTGAATCCATGCCATAAAGAATTCAGGCTGTTCAGAGGGAAAAAATGGGTCCTACTCAGTACTAGATAGGTGAACCTAAAAAAGTGGCCACTGAGTGTTTATGTTGTTCTACCTATTTTTATGCTTTTTTATATATTTCATCCATAGTACGCTTTATTACAGACTTAACTTTATTTATCCATTTGTATTTATACACTCCATTATAAATTTGATTTATTATGGTATGTTCTGGATTACAATACAATAGTCATCTATCCATATTCCTTCAACATAACCACAAGACACTGTTATTAGGTTATTAGATATCTAACACATATTTTGTCAGCTTTGATATCACCCTGGCAACTTTTATCTATCATTCTTTGAGAGCAACTCCTTTATTCGTATTTTTCAGATGTTATTTCTGGTTTTATTCTAAATTTTATTTTACTGATTTTTTAATTCATCGAATCAAATATATTTCTTGTATATTATTTTTTGTACAAACACACTTTATATAATGGTTCTTTTAGCCACAGTTCTTCAACCCTAACAGTTTTCATCAAAGATTTCCCATCCCATCAAATTAACCTCCTGCAATATTTTCATAGTTATAAAAAAATCCAATTTTTTAAAAAATAATATATATATATATATATTGAAATCTGTTTAAGACGGAAGTTAGAGTAAAAGCACTATTTAAGAAGGGGTGTGAAAGGGGGTAGAAAAAATGGAAACAGAATCCCAAAATTCCAATTGATCCATCACCTTACATTGACACATATGCTATTGTATAATTTTCATGGCAATAAGATAAATGGAAGGAAGGAGGAGGTGGGGACGGGAGAGGGGGTTAAAACGTTCATCAACACAAATTAAGCTCAAATCTCATAGCATTACTATTTATCATACGTCACTGTAATTGCCTCAAGAGATTTAGTATAGAAACTTTTTATGCCTTTCTCTAAATCAGCGAACATAGAGTGCCTATCAAAATACTAAATTTTGATCAATTCTGATATAATTTCCATAACAGTCGGAGACAAATGCATGATCCATTTACCCAACATGGCTTTCATTGCAAGTGGAACAATAATTGCTAACAAAGGGATGATCTGAAGGTCTGGTAAATTCTCCTTCCAAGCATCAAAAGCAGCAAAGAGTAAAGCTTCAGGATGAGGCTGTAATTGTAAATGAAAGGTAAAATTAGGGAAGAAAATGAGTCTATTTCAGAATTTAACGGTTTTCGGACAGGTCCAAAAGTTATGTATCAAGGTAGCTTCGTGCTTCCGACATTTAGAACAGAGGCTAGACTCAGAATCCACCATTTGTTTATTCTGAGTTTTTGAAAAATATGCTCTATTTATTGTCTTTATGTGTATTTAATTAAAGCCTTGCAGAACTCAGAGCTCAGACTTCTTTCCCGGAGGCCATAGAGCCAGGAGATCCCGTTTCCAAAACTTCCAAACCCTAGACCATACAGAAGCTATGTTGGTGTTGATTAGATCTGAATATAGATATCTAATCCTAAAGTTGTGTCAATGGAAGAAACCTAATAATGATTCAAGATTTTACATAGAAGATTAATGGACCTGTGGTACAGTTTATTGTTAACTTGTATTATAAGGGAGATGTCACGGGCACTAGGAGTCTTTACCCAGTATCACCCGCTGATGGTCTTATCAGAGCAGTTGAGTTGGTATATGATACTCTGATGGCAGGGTGATAATGGAACTGGAAACAGCAGATGGTTAGAGAATGCTCAGAAAGTCTATGACTAGCAGCACTGGTAAACAATAGGTAACTGAACACGAGGATCTGGATGGACAAGGACACGTGAGGGTAGTCAGTGGTCTGCGCACGGCAAGTTGTACCACTGCTATAGTGAGAAGAATGTCCAGGAGTAATAAGGAGGTGGAAGTCAGCGGTCTGCGTATAGCAAGTTGTACCTCTGTCTGTAGTGAAGGAATGGAATCCAGGTGAAGGTAACGGGGAAGTCAGTGGTTTGCGTGTAGCAAGTTGTACCACTGCTTATGTGAGAGGATATATGCAACTGGTGACACAGGGAAACAGGAATCAGTGGTTTGCCTCTAGCAAGTTGTACCACTGAATATATATGTGAGGAAGGACACGAGGAGATAAATGCAATGCAGAGTCTACACGGGTACACTGAACTTGATCCCACGTTGAACTGCACACAATAATAATAATGAATGAACAACACTGCACAGATAAACAAAGTCACTAGAATAGTCCAGCAAAAGGAAACACAGTCAATAATAGCAATAGTCTCAGAAGATGGAAACTCCGGAGGAGAACAACTCAGTCCAGATGGATATGCAATACACCAGCACAGTCAATGAGAAGTATGCATACCGTGGTTCAGATGAGCAGGCTGTTAGAGATAGCTGCAGGGATACCTGAGCGGCAGGGAACAGACGAGATGAGAAGTCCTTGCAGAATGGAAGCGGCAGGTAGGTGCAGCACACTGTAGGTAGGCCAGCAAGGACGACAAATACTCAGGAAGCAGTAGTATATCGAATAGAGCAGCAGGAGACCACGGGAGAGTTGAAGCGATGTAGCAGAGCTGGAAGCCGAGGAGCGTCGACTCGATGCTAACAGGCAAGTTGACACAAATGGACACACTGTAGAAGCAGTAGGCAGCGGGTCAGCTGACGGCAGGTAGAATGCAGACTGGAGCGCTGAGACGAGCAGGACTCTGTAGACACGCTGAAGTAGCTAACAGGAATCAGCTGGAACAGTAGCGATGTAACACAGGAGAGTTTGAAGTAATCTGTAACTGTAGATATACGGAGAGAGCGGATAGGAATCAGCTGCTGGAGTCACGATGAAACACAGGAGAGTTTGCAGTAATCTGTAACTGAAGATACACGGAGGCAGCGGATAGGAATCAGCTGCTGGAGTCACGATGAAACACAGGAGAGTTTGCAGTAATCTGTAACTGTAGATATACGGAGGCAGCGGATAGGAATCAGCTGCTGGAGTCACGATGAAACACAGGAGAGTTTGCAGTAATCTGTAACTGTATATATACGGAGGCAGCGGATAGGAATCAGCTGCTGAAGACACTAGGAACACGAGGAATAGAAGTGGTCTGGAAACCACAAACGGCAAACAGGAATCAGCATCAGCTGAACACACGAGCAGGCACTGGAACACCTTCAGAGACTCATGAGGAATGAGACTCCAAGATCAGGCAACGTGGTATTGACCACAGGTGCTTAATATAGGGAGTGTTGCCTGATCAGCCAATTAAGTTAAAGGAACAGAACTGAAGGTTAAAAGGGACTGCACATGCGCAGTACCTCATTATAATGGACGGACACGGTTCCTAGCTACCTTGGAAGTAGCACTCACAGTCCGGTGAGTGACAGGAGAGAACTTGGGATTACCCCACAAAGGTAAAAACTTCGTAAAATTTGGGTTATTGTTCAATTTTTTTTTATTGATAGCCAACCAGGCAGCATAAGTTTCCTTAAATAGAATATTTTGGGATATTGTGTGTGTAACATAAGTCCTGGAAAAATTAAGAAGTGCAGCTGGAGCATATGGGAAGAAGCTCTCCTCCTCCAGAACCCTATAAGTAAAATGCTCAAGATGTAACAACCAAACCATACCCAAAGCCCAGAGCGCTTAATGGCTCCCCGCTGACAGCTCCTCCGTCCTGGTCAGCCGTTATTCCCTCTGCTGCCCGGTCATTTGCTGCCTAATTTGCCTCTTATTATAAAAGGTACCTCCTGTTGTTACTTTTGGTCACCTACCTTAGGTGTTAGATGTGGCTCCTATTATCCCCAGTGTAATCTCAAGCCATTCCAGTGGTATATCTGTCGTATGCAGATTGTTGCACCTCCTGTATACCTCCACCATTCCAGTGGTAAATCTGCAGGCCACTGCAAACTATTGCATCTCCTGTGTAATCTCCGCCACTTCAGTAGAATATCTACCCCCCCCTCCCCCAGACTATTGCACCTCCTGTGCTATCTCCCCCAGTTCAGTGGTAGTTCCTGTCGTCCTTAGTCTCCTCTAGCGGTCTTGCTTAGTACTACCAGTGAGAGTGACGACCTATGGAGCAGTCACCATGAAGACCAAACTTCCTTGATGAAGACCATCTGCCCATTAGATTCTGCACCTCGCTGGGAGTTGCCCTAAACTAAGCAGACCCAGGATCTATTCCAACAAAACTGTGACATGATGAAGTAATATGAAGGCCTAAATATTTTAGTGTTGGTTTCGCTATTCTGAAGATACCAAGACATTGCTGCAATAATTTCTCGTTCTGAGAATTTCCGAGGAATAGTACGTCCAATTTCTGGAGATTGATTTTATATCCCATGTATGAATCATAGTTAGCTATAGTGTCTAGTGTCATCGAAAGAGATGTAGATGGCTTAGATATTAAAAGCAGCACATCGTCTGCAAATATGGAAAGTTTTACCTCTGTCTTCTGTACCTTGATTCTTGAAAATAGATGGTTCTGCATAAGTGTCACCACCAGTGGCTCTAGTACCACTGCAAATAAAAGCGGTGCCAGAGGCCAACCCTGATGAGCGCCTCTATTTCAAATAATTTGAAAAATTGCGTGGGAAACCCAAATCTTTAAAGGGTCTCATAGAGATGATCCCAATTTACCATATCAAAAGCCTTCTCAGCATCTAAAGAGAGTAGGAGGGTAGGAACATCTACACTCAACCCCCACTCAGACTGCTACAGCTATTACCTTCTAGATATTGAGGATCAGTTTATACCCCATATAAATCCTATTTGGCCTTTATGTATGATACTAGGTAATATAACTTTTGTTCTGCCAGTATTTTTGTGAAAATTTTGCAATTGGTATTTAGGAGTGATATCAGTTTGTAGGAACCCAGTGATTCAAAATTTCTACCAGCCTTAGGTAAAACTTTAATAATTGCAGTATTAAGGTGGGGAGGAAGAGACTTAGGGCTAGATTTACTAAGGTGTGGGTTTGACAAAGTGGGGATGTTGCCTATAGCAACCAGTCAGATTCTAGCTATCATTTTGTAGAAGGTACTAAATAAATGAAAGCTAGAATTTGATTGGTTGCTATAGGCAACATCCCAACTTTTGGTTCTGATTTTGGGTTTTGGGTTCTGATTTTTTTTTAAAAAAAGTGCTAAAATCCATATTTATTTATTTTTTTTCACTCCTACACTATTATTAATAGAGATGGGTGGGTCCGGTTCTCCGAGAACCGAACCCACCCGAACTTTGGGTATCCGAGTACCGAGCTGAGCAGCTCGGTACTCTCCCGCCCATTCCGAATCCAAATCGAGGCCGAACGTCATTGTGACGTCGTCGGATCTCGGGGCTCGGTTCTCGCGATACTTCAACTTTATAAATACACGCCTCCACAGCAATCCATCGCCATTTGACAGAGGGAGAGAGGAGGGTGTAGTCATAGGCTAATTAGAGCAGGGACAGAGAATACAATATTGTTCTTGCAATTGCTCTAACCAAAATCGCTAGTGCAGAGAGGAGGATAGAGGTTTATTATTTTTTCTTCATATTTGGCACTCCCCAGCGCTTTTGGGGTGTCCCCCATAATTGTGCATAAATATTTCTGGCTGTCAAAAGTCATATCTGTCAGCAGTATCTACTAAATAATTTTTAGCACTCCTCAGTGCTTTTGGGGTGTCCTCCCTAATTGTGCATTAATATTTCTGGCTGTCAAAAGTCATTTCTGTCAGCAGTGTCTACTAAATAATTTTTAGCACACCTCAGTGCTTTTGGGGTGTCCTCCCTAATTGTGCATTAATATTTCTGGCTGTCAAAAGTCATATCTGTCAGCAGTATCTACTAAATAATTTTTAGCACACCTCAGTGCTTTTGGGGTGTCCTCCCTAATTGTGCATTAATATTTCTAACTGTCAAAAGTCATATCTGTCAGCAGTATCTACTAAATAATTTTTAGCACTCCTCAGTGCTTTTGGGGTGTCCTCCCTAATTGTGCATTAATATTTCTGGCTGTCAAAAGTCATATCTGTCAGCAGTATCTACTAAATAATTTTTAGCACTCCTCAGTGCTTTTGGGGTGTCCTCCCTAATTGTGCATTAATATTTCTGGCTGTCAAAAGTCATATCTGTCAGCAGTATCTACCAAATAATTTTTAGCACTCCTCAGTGCTTTTGGGGTGTCCTCCCTAATTGTGCATTAATATTTCTGGCTGTCAAAAGTCATTTCTGTCAGCAGTATCTACTAAATAATTTTTAGCACACCTCAGTGCTTTTGGGGTGTCCTCCCTAATTGTGCATTAATATTTCTGACTGTCAAAAGTCATATCTGTCAGCAGTATCTACTAAATAATTTTTAGCACACCTCAGTGCTTTTGGGGTGTCCTCCCTAATTGTGCATTAATATTTCTAACTGTCAAAAGTCATATCTGTCAGCAGTATCTACTAAATAATTTTTAGCACTCCTCAGTGCTTTTGGGGTGTCCTCCCTAATTGTGCATTAATATTTCTGGCTGTCAAAAGTCATATCTGTCAGCAGTATCTACTAAATAATTTTTAGCACTCCTCAGTGCTTTTGGGGTGTCCTCCCTAATTGTGCATTAATATTTCTGGCTGTCAAAAGTCATATCTGTCAGCAGTATCTACTAAATAATTTTTAGCACTCCTCAGTGCTTTTGGGGTGTCCTCCCTAATTGTGCATTAATATTTCTGGCTGTCAAAAGTCATATCTGTCAGCAGTATCTACCAAATAATTTTTAGCACTCCTCAGTGCTTTTGGGGTGTCCTCCCTAATTGTGCATTAATATTTCTGGCTGTCAAAAGTCATTTCTGTCAGCAGTATCTACTAAATAATTTTTAGCACACCTCAGTGCTTTTGGGGTGTCCTCCCTAATTGTGCATTAATATTTCTGACTGTCAAAAGTCATATCTGTCAGCAGTATCTACTAAATAATTTTTAGCACACCTCAGTGCTTTTGGGGTGTCCTCCCTAATTGTGCATTAATATTTCTAACTGTCAAAAGTCATATCTGTCAGCAGTATCTACTAAATAATTTTTAGCACTCCTCAGTGCTTTTGGGGTGTCCTCCCTAATTGTGCATTAATATTTCTGGCTGTCAAAAGTCATATCTGTCAGCAGTATCTACTAAATAATTTTTAGCACTCCTCAGTGCTTTTGGGGTGTCCTCCCTAATTGTGCATTAATATTTCTGGCTGTCAAAAGTCATATCTGTCAGCAGTATCTACTAAATAATTTTTAGCACTCCTCAGTGCTTTTGGGGTGTCCTCCCTAATTGTGCATTAATATTTCTGGCTGTCAAAAGTCATAACTGTCAGCAGTATCTACTAAATAATTTTTAGCACTCCCCAGTGGTTTGCGCTCAGAATGGATTCAAAGCAGTCCACATATGATCTGAATGAGCAACCAGGTTCTGTCACCAGTCCTGATGTTAGTGTTCCCAGTACGTCATCTGGCCAAGGCGATGTCAAACAACAGAGTGTTTTCAAATTAGTGCAAAAAACAAAAACCCAAAAAAATTTACTGTATTGAAGCGAAAAAGAAGTGTAACTGAGCAAAAGTTAAGTGACGATAAAAAAAAAATTGCAAGCATGCCATTCTACACACGCAGTGGCAAAGAGAGAATGAGGCCTTCACCTTTGGCTATTAGTGGCAGATCCCAAAAAGTTACCCAGCCTACAATTGGTGCACAACTACTGTTACGCGTCAAAGCCGAGCTGCAAGATAACAGTGAGGCATTACAGGAGAATATTTGCTCTGATTCACAAATGACAACAATCCCTGTGGAGAGTCCATCCAACAGTGGGATGTCTAATCGTGAGCATTCTGCTGATGTGTGCCTTAATAGCCCGAGTGTAGCCGGTGATACCCAAATTGAGGATGCCACTTTAGAATTAGAAGAGGATGAGGGGGAGATTTGTGTAGGCAACGAGGGCTTTAATGAGAATGTTGATAAGGATGAGGTTGTTTGTGTAAGTCCTTTACCAGTGGCAGCAGTTCAGGCACGTGACAAGAAAAAGGCCATTGTCATGCCTGGCCATAAAACAAAAAAATCCACTTCTTATGTGTGGAATTATTTCTAACCAAATCCAGAAAACAATTGTATAGCCATTTATAGTGTATGTCAAGCCACAGTCAGTCGAGGGAGGGACCTTAACCATCTTGGAACCTCGTCTATGTTACGCCATTTGACGAGAGTTCATGGCAAAGTGTTGGGAAAAGCTGAAAGTTCTTCCAAAAAAATTACAAGCACTTCATCATCAGCTAGGACCCTCCGGTCACCGACATCCCTACGGCTACAAAATACACCCACCACACCATCCTCATCAATATCCTCAGTAGCACTCAGAGTTAGCCCTGCATCCCACTTATTAAGGCTGGATGACTCCTGCACTATTATTGATTCCTCTGAAGAAAGCGTTAGTCCTGCTGCTGCTGCTGTTGCTGCTGCTGGGGGTGAATCGTCATCCCAGAGGCAGGTTAATAAAATGAGCAGTCCTACATTTCAGCAATTAACTGTGAAACAATCATTTGCGAGGGGAAGCAAATATGACAGCAGTCACCCAGTCGCCAAGCGAATCACAGACGCCATGGCTGCAATGTTAGTGTTAGATCTGCGTCCAATCTCCACAACAAACGCAGCTGGTTTTTCACAGTTAATTGAGGTTTTGTGTCCGCGTTACAGAATTCCATCGCGACACCATTTCTCCCGTAAAGCTATTCCACAACTATACCAAAAAGTGTGTAAAAATGTAGAGATTGCGCTGAAAAATGCCATTCTGCCCACTGTTCACTTAACCACAGATATGTGGACAAGTGGAAGTGGCCAAACCAAAGACTATATGACTGTGACAGCCCACTGGGTTGGTCATTCACCTTCACCAGCAGGAACAGCAGCAGCATGTACACCACTACGTAACATTTGTCACAGGCAGGCCACTCTTTGTCTCACCGGCTTCACTAACAGGCATACGGCTGACAATTTGTTACGCAAACTGAGAGATGTGATTGATGCATGGCTTATACCACTCGGACTCTCCCCAGGGTATGTCATTTCAGATAACGCCAACAATATAGTGCGAGCATTACAGCTGGGTGATTTCCAACATATTCCCTGTTTTGCTCACACCATCAACTTGGTGGTGCAGAGCTTCCTACAAAATAACCGTGAGGTGCAGGAGATGCTTTCGGTGGCCCGTAAAATTTCAGGCCATTTCAGGCATTCAGCCACAGCATGTAGGAGATTACAGCAGCTCCAAGAGCAGTTTAACTTGCCCTGCCACCAACTTAAGCAAGAGGTGGTAACTCGGTGGAATTCCACCCTGTACATGCTTCAGAGTATGGAGGAACAGCGCAAAGCCATCCAAGCATATTGCACAAGTCATGACATTGGGAAAGGAGGGGGGATGTATTTCACTCTTGCACAGTGGGGAATCCTTTCAGTGCTGTGCAAGGTGCTGAAACCATTTGAAGTTGTGACATGTGAGGTCAGTGCAGACTCTGCTAGTTTGAGCCAAGTCATTCCTTTAATTAGACTATTGGAAAAGCAGCTTGAGAAAATGAAGGAGGAGCTGAAAGCAAGCAATTCAGCAAAGTATGTTGGCCTTGTCGATCAAGTACTTAATTCGCTTCACAATGATCCTCGAGTTATTAAGATCTTGAACTCGGATCAGTACGTTTTGGCCACTGTGCTTGATCCAAGGTTTAAAACCTACATTGAGTCTTTACTTGTAAATGAGCGAGATGTGAACTTTTGCAAGAAGCTATTGCTCAGCAAGTTGGCCGCTGAACTGGGCCTCGGCTTGACGACGTGTCCTCCTTCACTTTCTCAAGCTGTTGCTCGTAAAAAATTAAATTTCCAAAAAAGAAGCAGGGAAGACACAGGGGGCAGACCAGAACAATTTAACATCTGGGCTGGTTTGAAGGATTTTTCAAAAAAATGTGTCACTTTGCCCATAACTCCATCCAATATGAGTATAAACATGCAAAGGATGGTGGAGGATTACTTTCAAGAGGTAGTTGATATGGAAATATCAAACAGTCCCTTTCCTTACTGGGAAGAAAAGCAGGCCATTTGGAAACTCATGTACAAACTTGCTTTGCAATATTAAGCTGCCCACCCTCCAGTGTGTACTCTGAACGAGTGTTCAGCACAGCAGGGAACTTAGTCAGTGATCGCCGTAGAAGGTTACTTCCCAAAAATGTTGAGAAAATGATGTTTATAAAAATGAACTACATCTTCCACGAGGAAGGCCTTCACCATCCAAGACATCCAAGCACTGACTGTTCTCTAATGGCGGATTCAAGCGGCGATGAATTGATAGTCTGTGATGATGACGTACACACTGATGAGGGTGAGGATTAAGCTGAAGATGATGCCGATAACATCTTTTTAAAACTTTCTATGTAAGTGTAGGGTGCAATCTACCCCCAAAGAGGAAAGGGACTTGTGCCATTTCCATATCACATACCATCTTGAAAGGCTGCTGTTAGGGCAATTTATCCTTAAGGGTAGGGTGTCATAGACAGAGTGACCCTAAACTGGCTTTGTCCATTTTTCATAATATTGTACAGTCTATAATGGCTGAATTTTTGGGTATTTTATAAAAGTGGAGGGGGGCCTAGAGAGACAGAAACCAAACTGGCTTTTTCCATGTCAATTAATATTGTACAGTCTATAATGGCTGAATTTTTTGGTATTTTATACAAGTGGAGGGGGGCCTAGAGAGACAGAGTGACCCCAAACTGTCTTTCTCCATGTCAATTAATATTGTACAGTCTATAATGGCTGAATTTTTTAGTATTTTATACAAGTGGAGTGGGGCCTAGAGAGACAGAAACCAAACTGGCTTTCTCCATGTCAATTAATATTGTACAGTCTATAATGGCTGAATTTTTTGGTATTTTATACAAGTGGAGGGGGGCCTTGAGAGACAGAAACCAAACTGGCTTTCTCCATGTCAATTAATATTGTACAGTCTATAATGGCTGAATTTTTTGGTATTTTATACAAGTGGAGGGGGGCCTTGAGAGACAGAAACCAAACTGGCTTTTTCCATTTCTTTACATATTTAACTATAAGTGTAGGGTGTAATATACATTCAAAGACGATGGCTGCATTGCCAATATGCATAGATGGAGAGGAAGACAATCTGTTTTGTGTGTAGAATAGGCCTACCAACGAAGAATTAAACTGTTTTTTTGGATGATTTATTACCTCAACAATTAGATTACTTGTCTCTAAAACAGTTGGAGCACTAAATTGGGTTAATTTAGGCCCAAAAACATGGATTTTCCAAAAAAATAGCAAAACAAAAGCAAAACAAAACCAAAACCAAAACCAAAACACGCAATGGCGGTTTTGCAAAACCAAAACCAAAACACGACGGTAATCCAGATCCAAAACCGAATCCAAAACCAAAACACGGGGGTCAGTGACCATCTCTAATTATTAACCTCAATAACATTAATTTCCACTAATTTCCAGTCTATTCTGAACATCTCACACCTCACAATATTGTTTTTGAATGATTTCTCTGTTTGCTTTGATATCAATTCAAGAAGACTTGTAGATGCCAGGAATAAACTTCCTGTATGTAGTTGATAAAAAAAAAACCTTTAAATTAATATAAGCTATATGACCTTACCTGGCTGTGCACGCTGGTCTCCTCAAAGCCTTCTTAGCTGAAATCGATGCTGAATAGTCCATTATAGGTCTACAGCGGGATTTACCATTGCAGTTGCTATGTCTGGCCAATTAAAACTATAACTAGCCAAATTAACCAAAATGGTGTTAGAATTGTCTGATTTAAAGTAAGTATTTCAGAGTCAAGTTCACAACTTTTACTTTTAAAAAATGCACAGCTTTGCCTGATGATAGAAATGTATGGCTAAAAAGCACATAAGAAATCTAGAAAGAGAAAGCTGTAAAAGTTGCAAGAGACCATGTGCAAAACAATAAATTAGAGGTTAAGTGGACGTACGTGGACTTACTGGAATTGATCAATGGTTAGTTACACTATCTAGTAGAGTGTATCTGCTACCTTTTCCTGCCAAGTTTGGATCTTCAGTGGGCCACATTCCCTGTATCATCTGCCTGGTTTCAATTTGGAATAAAGGCATGTCCATGATTTGAGGCGAGCAGCATAGGAAATTGATCTAGTCAATCTAAAACATACATGATTCCATAGACAGCAATAGCAAAAACACTGCCACCGGGGTCAGGAAATAATCATGATCGGAAACCTAATTATATTGTTCAGGATATTATATACAGTTATGTACACAGTAATTAATACATTTACATAAAAATGATACTTGCAATTAATAATCACAATAATGATAATAGCCCTTCAAATGGAGAAACTCACTTGTTGTTTTGTACATTAGAATACATTAATTCTGGTTTATTTGCCTCTTTCTATATCAGAATGTTTTAGCAATTTGCATGTTCAGTTTTATAACGTGCTGTTTAGTTTCTGAGATCGACTTCAGGATTTTATTTGTAACACATAAGAGAAGGAAAGTAGTATTAGGAAGCTGCAATGATAAATTTATCTGTCTTCTGCTGTCCGTCTCGAGTACAACAAATCAGTAGGATCCATGATGAAAAGGACGCAGCAAACTGTGTTCTGGTTGCAGAAACAGAAGCACATAATATAAACCATTTAGTCCAGAGTTTCCCGATTTTTTGGTATAGCATTCCCCCTTACAGTCTTAAACGTTTACTAATTACACTGAATTGTGTAGAAATTTACCCAAATACCGACCAAAACGTATCAATGTATACTATTTACCCAGTAATATTTACTAAAAAAAACACCTTATATCTTTGACTGTTGAAAATGACTTGTATTCCTATTACATTTGAATGTTGTATTAATTTCTAATAGCAGTAATTACCTACAATGCAGAAGCACAGTGCAAATTGTCTTTTGTGACATCTTCTTCCTACTGTTGGGTAAATGCTCCCTCTATTATGGGCAAGCGGCCCGACGTACAGGCCAAGATGGAAGCGTCTACAGAAGTTTGGGGAATTGAGCAGATCAGGGGCATCCCTTGACCAGTGCAGTTTAGGCTTCTGAGTGTGTCTAGTTTTGCACTTAATTGGAAAAAACAAGCTATCACTTTTCTGGATGCAGCAACCTCCCGCTTCCCTGATCTTAGCCCGACTGAAGATGGTGGCGGCAAGCGGGGAATTTATACAATCCGAATCTCGCGAGATCCGACGGCGGGATTTGGAGCTCAGCCTCGCTTTCAGTGTTTCTCCCCGCCGGAAATACCCGAACAGTGCTCGGATCGCCCTCGGATCCGCACTGTTAGGGTGGGCTCGGATTGCGATAATCCGAGCCCGCTCATCTTTGGTAAAAATCCAATTTTTATATGAAAATCTGTAATCTACTCCTGGAAAAGGATGAACAGAGGTGCAGATTCCTTATAGTATCAGCTATTATGACATTACCTGTGCCAGGTACACCTCAGCACCTATATTAACGCGGAGAACTGGGCACCAGATTTCCAGATTATTGTATTCTTCCTTTGCACCAGTGTCTTGCTCTTTGTAACAGATTCTGGATACTATATTACTAATCTTGATTAGCGCTGGCTTACCTGAGGTGCGGAGTCTAACGATCTCCCTGGTGTTCACCAAGAACCGCCGCAAGGCGGGGTGGGCTTCGCTGCCAGGAGTCGCAGGTCGCGGTCCCCAGGTTCGCCTCAAGATGTAGTACAGCGGAGTGAAGCGGTGGTAGCGGAGTCAACAAGCCGGTTCGGTACACAGGAATGGAGTCAGGCAGAATCAGAAGGCAACTCGGAGTCAACAAGCCAGGTTCGGTACACGGGTCACAAGAATAGGAGAATGGTCAGCAAGCCGGGTCGGTACACAGGGATTGGAGAGCCAGGGAAGTCAAACAGGCAGAGATCAGCACACAGGAGACACTGGAAACAGGAAGACACTGCAATCCACGAAGAGCAGGAGCCAGGAACAGGTAAGTGTTGCTCTGACACTCAGCGAGTGTCAGAGTGAGGTTTTTATACTGAAGGGGATTCAAAATCCCCGCCTCTAGGGTTGTGGTCATGTGACCGCCTCCGGGTGCGGTCACATGGTCCTGAATGCGGAAGTGCGGCTGGACGGAGCGGCGGGGATCAGGTAAGTCCGTGACAGTACCCCCTGCCATAAAGGTGGACTCCGAACACCTAATAGGGTTTCAAAGGAAATTTTTTATGGAAGGATTTAAGTAGACGGAGAGCATGTAGGTCAATGGCTCTTACCCATGAGCGCTCCTCAGGGCCGTAACCCTTCCAATCCACCAAGAACTGTATGGCACCTTGAACTTTACGAGAATCTAGGATAGTTTTAATCTCGTATTCAACTTGATCCCGATCCACAGCAGTAGGAGGAGTTCTGGATGAGGTGGAGAATCTGTTGGTTACCATCGGTTTTAACAAGGAGACATGGAAGACATTGGGTATGCGTAAGGAGGGAGGCAGACTCAATCTAAAGGCTACTGGATTAATAATCTCAGATATAGCAAATGGGCCAATAAACTCGGGAGCAAATTTTTTACTGGGAACCTTTAAACGAATATTCTGGGTGGATAGCCATACCCTGTCACCAACTGCAAAACTTAGAGTCATTCTTCTCCTTTTATCGTAGAATTTTTTGGAACGAGTAGTTGCTTGTTTTAAGTTTGTCTTGGTTTGTTCCCAAATATCAGAGAAGTTACGAACCAGAGAGTCCACTGCTGGAACTTCAGAAGATGAGACTTGAGAGAAGGTGGGTAGTCTAGGATGGCAGCCATACAGAACAAAAAAGGGGGAGTTAGAGATGGCCTCATGAAAATGGTTGTTATGGGCGAACTCGGCCCAAGGGAGAAGGTCCACCCAGTTGTCTTGGTTACTAGAGATAAATATTCTTAGAAACTTCTCTAATTCTTGGTTGGTTCTCTCAGTAGCCCCATTGGACTGGGGATGATATGCAGAAGAGAAGTCAAGCTTAATCCCGGATTTATTGCAAAAAGACCGCCAAAATTTTGATATGAATTGTGATCCCCTATCGGAGACAATATGTTGAGGACAGCCATGGAGGCGAAATATTTCTTTAATAAAAATATCGGCTAAGGAGGAGGAAGAAGAAAGGCCTTTGAGAGCAATAAAGTGGGCTGTTTTAGAGAAGCGATCCGTGACCACAAGCACTACAGTACAGGATTTGGAAGGGGGAAGGTCCGTGATAAAATCCATGGAGATCTGTGACCGAGGGTAATCAGGAATGGGTAATGGGAGCAAGCATCCATAAGGCTTCTTCCTAGAGGTCTTGTGTTGAGCACATTTGGAACAAGCAGCAACAAATCTCTTCACATCCTCCAGCAAGGAAGGCCACCAGTAGCTTCGGGACAATAAGTCCCAGTTCTTGCGAATGCCGGCATGCCCAGAGAAGAGTGAGTGATGAGCCCAGTGAAGGAGCCGGGTGCGTAGATGTGGCAAGATGAATGTTTTGCCTGGAGGACAACCCTTTTTCAGGTGTGTAGCTGCCAATACTTGACATGGATTTACAATGAATTTCTTATCTTCCGAGGATTCCATGTCAGCTGGATCAAAAGAGCGAAATAAGGCGTCTGCCTTCGTGTTCTTAGATCCTGAGTGAAAAGTGATGTTGAAATCAAAGCGTGAGAAGAATAAGGACCACCTTGCTTGTCGAGGGTTTAGACATCGAGCAGTGCGTAAGTAAAGCAAATTCTTATGGTCGGTATATATGGTGATAGGGAATTGCGCTCCTTCTAGTAAATGGCTCCATTCGGAGAGAGCCAATTTGATGGCCAGGAGCTCTTTGTCGCCAATCCCATAATTCCTCTCAGCAGGTAAAAAGCGACGGGAAAAGAATCCGCAGGGATGAAGTTTTCCAGAAGGACCTCGCTGTGATAGTACGGCTCCTGTGCCAACAGAAGAGGCATCTACCTCCAGGACAAAGGGACGAGAACAATCTGGCTGTTGAAGAATGAGTGCAGATGAAAAGAGAGACTTTAATAATATAAAGGCTTGGATAGCCTCAGAGGACCAAATACCAGCATCAGCAGATTTGCGGGTCAATGCTGTGATGGGAGCCACGAGAGAGGAGTACCCCTTGATAAATTGACGATAATAGTTGGAGAATCCTAGGAAGCGTTGAGTGGCTTTAAGGCCCGAAGGTTGGGGCCAGTCAAGTATGGCTTTCAATTTTGTGGGATCCATCTGTAGACCGGTGCCCGAAATAATATATCCCAGGAAGGGAATTTGTCTCTGCTCGAAGGTGCATTTCTCCAATTTGCAAAATAACTGATTTTTTCGGATACGAGAGAGGACCTCCAATACATGAGTACGATGAGATGCTAGATCTTGAGAAAAGATGAGAATGTCGTCCAAGTAGATGACTACAGATTGGTACAAGAGGTCTTGAAACAGCTCATTCATAAAGCTCTGAAATATGGCTGGGGCATTGCATAGCCCGAAAGGCATGACCAGATATTCAAAGTGGCCGTCTCGGGTGTTAAACGCCGTCTTCCATTCATCCCCCTCCTTAATGCGTATAAGGTTATACGCTCCTCTGAGGTCAAGTTTAGAAAAGATGGTGGCACCCTTGATCCGGTCAAATAATTCAGAAATCAGTGGCAGTGGATACCGATTTTTAACGGTAATGGCATTCAGGCCTCTGTAATCCATGCAAGGGCGGAGGCCCCCATCTTTCTTTTTTACGAAGAAGCCAGCCCCAGCTGTTAGGCAGACTTGCGGATGAAGCCCCTGTTTAGATTTTCTTGGATGTACTCCTCCATAGCCTTAGATTCCGGGAGGGAAAGGGGGTAAACACGGCCCCTGGGAATGGGTTTACCAGGTATCAGATCAATGCCACAGTCCCAGATTCTGTGAGGGGGAAGTCTAGTGGCCTCTTGTTGACAAAAAACATCAGAGAAGGTTTGGTATGGCTCAGGCAGGAGAGTCACAGGAAATTCTTGGGTACGTCTGGGACTATTTGGGGGAACCACTCTCTGTAGGCAGCGAGAGAAGCAGGACTGTCCCCAGGACAATATGTGACCAGATTTCCAGTCCAAGGTGGGAGAGTGGACACGAAGCCAAAGAAGTCCTAGGATGACTGGGTTGGTAGATCTCTGTATTACTAGAAAAGAAATCTTCTCCCGATGAAGTGCTCCTATCTGAAGTAGAAGAGGAATAGTGCGTACCAGGATGGACCCCTCAGGGATTCTTCCCCCATCAATGGCCATCAGAGAGATGGGTTGTTCCAAGGCTTGTGTGGGAATAGCGAATTGTTTAACTACTGTGGCAGAAATGAAATTTCCTGCGGCTCCGGAATCTAGAAGAGCCGACTGCGGGAAGGTCTTTTGTCCTAACTGAAGGGAAATGGGAATAGACAGGCAATCATTACTATTGGGAACTGACTGACACTGAGAAAAGAGGCCCAACGACACAGCTCCAGAACTCGTTAGGCCCTGTCGTTTCCCGAGCGTTTGGGACAAGAACTCAGAAGATGGCCACTCTCTCCACAATATAAACACAACTTGTTCCGAAATCTCCTCTCCCTCTCTTCGGCTGATAGGCGGGTCCTCCCAAGTTGCATGGGCTCTTCAGGGGGAAGAACAGGGGTTTGGAAGTTGGGGGCCAAGCGAATCATGCTACGCCGCGACTGTTCCTTCTCGGAATTACGTTCCTTGAAACGCAAATCAACTTTGACACAGAGGGAGATAATGTCGTCCAAAGACGTAGGGAGTTCCTGGGATACCAACTCGTCTTTGATTCGGTCTGAAAGGCCCTGCCAGAATGTAGCTACTAGAGCCTCATCGTTCCAGCGAAGTTCAGAGGCCATGGTTCTGAAGTGGACCGCATACTGCCCCACAGACTGGTTTCCCTGGCGGAGACGTAGTAAGCCGGAAGCGGCATTGGACACCCTTCCTGGCTCATCAAATATTTTCTTGAAGGTGGACAAGAAGAGGTTGAAGTTATGTAGAATGGGGTCGTCCCTCTCCCTTAAGGGGGAAGCCCATGCTAAAGCTTGACCGGACAATAACGAAATCACATAGGCCACTTTCGTTTTTCCGGAGGGGAAGTTCCCAGGTAGAAGCTCGAATTGTATGGAGCATTGATTTAAAAATCCTCTGCAATTTTTAGGGTCTCCATCGAACTTAGGTGGGTTAGGTAACCGTAGCTGTGAGGAAGAAGATGCTGCTGCGGCCTGAGGTACAGGGGCCACTGCCGGCCCAGGTGATCCACCAGCCACTAGGGTGTTCTGGACAACATCCAAGCGAGTGGATAGACTATTGAGGAATTTTAAGAGTTGCTCTTGGTTAGCTTCTTGCTTATCCATCCTTCCTACTAAATGCTCCAACAGATCTTTAGCTGTGGTATCCATGGTCAGAGCAAACTGTAACAGATTCTGGATACTATATTACTAATCTTGATTAGCGCTGGCTTACCTGAGGTGCGGAGTCTAACGATCTCCCCGGTGTTCACCAAGAACCGCCGCAAGGCGGGGTGGGCTTCGCTGCCAGGAGTCGCAGGTCGCGGTCCCCAGGTTCGCCTCAAGATGTAGTACAGCGGAGTGAAGCGGTGGTAGCGGAGTCAACAAGCCGGTTCGGTACACAGGAATGGAGTCAGGCAGAATCAGAAGGCAACTCGGAGTCAACAAGCCAGGTTCGGTACACGGGTCACAAGAATAGGAGAATGGTCAGCAAGCCGGGTCGGTACACAGGGATTGGAGAGCCAGGGAAGTCAAACAGACAGAGATCAGCACACAGGAGACACTGGAAACAGGAAGACACTGCAATCCACGAAGAGCAGGAGCCAGGAACAGGTAAGTGTTGCTCTGACACTCAGCGAGTTTCAGAGTGAGGTTTTTATACTGAAGGGGATTCAAAATCCCCGCCTCTAGGGTTGTGGTCATGTGACCGCCTCCGGGTGCGGTCACATGGTCCTGAATGCGGAAGTGCGGCTGGACAGAGCGGCGGGGATCAGGTAAGTCCGTGACACTCTTATGCTTCTGAGATTCAGTGTATCAGGCCTTTGGCTATTAACTCCATTGTGCCAATTTATGTATTTCACTCTGAGTGTACTAGACCTCCGGTGTTAATCTTTCTGAAACCCAGAATACCAGACTCTTGGCTTTGAACCGGACTACAGTTTATATTTCTCCTTGGACATTTGTATGTTATACTCGTGATTGCAAGTTATTGGAGCATACTAGCTATTGGACTGTGGTTCCAGTTTTGTTCTGTGCTGTATTCAGAAGATCAAATTGTATTTACTCACTTAATTGTTACTCTGGGAGCTGAATACCTTTCACTATTATAACAATTTAGCAGTGAGACAGTTATTTTGCAAGAGAAGATATATTGGGTCTGATTCATTAAGGAAAGCAAGAAAAAAAAAATGTGCATGTTTTCTCCTTGACAAACCATGTTACAATGCAAGGGGTGCAAATTAGTTTATTGTTTTGTACATAAGTTAAATACTGTCTGTTTTTTCATGTAGCACACGAATACTTGATAGCTTTATTTGTACACTGAAATTTAAAGTTGATCTAGGACATGCCTTATCCCAACAATAAATCTGTCACCACATTTTAAATTTACCTACCCCTCCAATACAACATGGTTTTGCAAAGATGCAAAGTTTGTCATTTTTTTTTGCTTTACTTACCTTAATGAATCAGGCCCATTATGTGGCCAACAGCCACTGGGGTACATCATCAAAGTCACAATTAATGTATGATCATTACAGAACCCCTTTCCTCCCACATACAAACTAACGCCATGCACAGATCCATGTTCACCACATAATGCATACACAACAAATCTCATTCATTCTTTCATTTTACAATGCAGAACACATTCAATAGCTTATACATGTTCCTTGTCCATCTGTGGGGTGGCACCTACCACTGGAGATGTTCATTCTTACCATTCTTACCACCAAAGCTTAGCTCAGTCCTGTTATTACCAGGATATAGTGGGTAGTTAACACAACAGATTCCCCATACCATACAGGTATAGTAACAAAGGCAATTTATGTGAGGAGCTGACACAGGGATGGTAGCGCATTACATTTACAGTTAACAAATGAGCAAATGCCAGACCTTCTGTCTGCATATTTTCCTCTCGGTCAGTCCTTATGTTACGACTCTGCCTATACTTTGTATGTGACAGCAGTATCTCAAATCCACCAGAGGTGCTGCTGTTCTGCCCCTGAAATTTACACCATGCATGTAGGAGTTAATCTCCTTACCTGATTAGAACCACACCTGTCTCACAGCTTCAAATACCTGCCTCAATCTGTGCTCTGTGCAGTTCATCGTTTATACCTGGCTGTTGTTTGTCTCTTGGTTATACCTGTTCCGGTTTTGCTTTGCTGCTGTCTGATCACCTGTTGTGACCCTCTGCCTGATTACTGGACCTTGTTTGTTTGCCTGTTCCCCTGACCTCTGCCTGATTACTGGATTATGCTTGTTTGCTTGTGACCCTAAGCTCTGCCTGGCTAGTCTGTCTGCTTCCCTGGACTGCCTTGTGCCTCTGGCAATCTGGAATCCTGACCCCTGCCTCCTTAGTCTGGAGCCCTGGGCCTCCTGGCAATTGGGTAACTCAATATACTTGTCCCTGCATTTAAACTGTATTTGTTATTGCTTGGAGCCTGTTGCTTATATGGACTATTCCTGCCATTCATCACACCTGTTCATAAATGTGATTGTAAGCTTGCGAGCAGGGCCTTCTCACCTCTTTGTCTGTTTTACCCAGTTTGTTTATTAGTTTATTATGTTTGTCCCCAATTGTAAAGCGCTATGGAATATGTTGGCGCTATATAAATAAATGATGATGATGATGATGAAATGTGTATTGGAGTATACCTATTTATTTTGCTACCTGAAATCTGCATATTCTACAAACTCAATCCTTCACATATTTTGCCTAAATAAAGACACTTGGTTTTGCTACTGCTATTGCCATATCCTGAATTCACTACAAATCATAACACCTTAGTTGCTTAAACTCAATAACATTTCCTCATACAGTTGTCCCCAGAGCTGAGAAATTCACTGATAGTTATAGTCACTCTGTATAGTGCTCTCTCCAGGTTCAACATTATCAAGGGTCTTCCTCCTAGATCTGATCTAACTTCACTACAGGGTATGCTCTTTTAGTTATGCTCTAAGAATAGACTACCAAACTGTTGCTTTGTAGACTCACTGACAGGCCATGTTGAATGCACCTGTCTAGTTTACTCTATATTTTGTGCAATTTCTATCTTTAAAATCATGTGTTCTGGGTTAATTTGCAATAAAAAATTGTTACTGAAAGCAAGTTAATCATTTTTATGGCTTATGATTAAGGTGTATTAATATACTATAATTATTTTGTTACTGTTGAAAAAAGAACAAGTTCATTGAATTTAATCTCTAATAAATTTGAATTGCCTCCATCACACTTAGCGTGACAGTTGCCAATGTAGCCTTACCTCAAGAAAATGTCCTTCCTGACAATTGGAAATTTCCCTAGATTAAACACCCCATCATGTCATCAACTAAGCATAGCTTCAGATATTATTTCTTGTAAAAAATAAAAAAGGTATCTAAATTCAGTATGTGAATTTGTTATCACCACATCATGTGGTAAAGAGTTCCACAGCTTAAAAGTATGCTTGGTGCTACTTCTGTGTAGTTTCAAAGCACAGAAAATAAATAGACCTTTTAATATTAGTTGAAAGTGTGAATATGTGAGATCAGTTATCAGGCATTTCGAAGGAATGATTTATAATAAGCCAGAAGTGGCTGTAAATGTTTATTTTTTTTATACTGCAACATTCTTTGCATGACACTGCTATGTTAGCATGAATTCCAGACCATTTAGCAAGCAATGGGTTAAAGAAAGTAATTTTCCTTTTTCAGTCTTCAGTTAATATGTACAAATATCAATGTCCCCAATCTAAGCTGTTAAGAGAGCCTAAATACTCATTTTTACTTTTTTTTGTTTGGTCTATTCTGGTCCTATTTACTAATTTTGCGTGCTTGATATATTTTATGATTGGTTTCAGTTATATTCCTAGTAACTTCGCCTTAGATGGTATTTGTTATCTATGTGCATGCAATTTATTGTGTTCTTTATTAATGTTTGTGTAATATTAGGTATTGCTTTGTCTTGTGTGACCTCTAGTGGCGACTTATACCAAGTACAGCATTGGCATCTTTCACTTTTTCAAGACTGTATAGGAGTATAATTTTACACTACTAAATGACCTTGTAATTGTACAAACACTGGAAAAGAAAGAGCCCCCTGAAGGATTTAATATATGTGCATTAGTACTTGTGAAAACTGGTGGTAGTCTCTTCGCTGATGCTGATAAATCCGATGCTGAGGACACCTACAAAAGAAAACCGATTTCAGAAGAAAATGACAAGAATATACACAGACTTACCTGATCAGCGACTGTCCACATATCCGATCCTAGCAGAACACTGACAGGAGCTTCTTCCGAATGCACAGGCATTCGTCAGTAGTGTCTGACGTCAGTGTGCCCTAAATTAATTTTTATTTAAAGCGGCAATGTCAGGACCACGCGGGTTAACTGTTAAGAGAGGGGTCCCTACATTGCTGCTTTAAATAAAAATTAATTGAGGGCGCACTGACGTCAGACACTACTGCCGGACACCTGTGCATTCAGAAGAACCTCTTGTCAGTGTTCTGCTAGGATCAAATATGTGGAAAGTCGCTGATCAGGTAACTGTATATTCTTGTCGCTTTCTTCTCAAATCGGTTTTCTTTTGTAGGTGCCCTCAGCGTCGGATTTATCAGCATCGGCAACGCGTACCCCACCCGTGAAAACAGTGATGTATTGAAGTTATTCTGTGTACACGGGATACACCTGATCTGTCCTCCAATGTGTTCATCTGCAATCTATACAAAGAACCTTATAGATCAGGACCAAGCGTGCAATGAGCATCTGGCATTTCTAAAAACTGGTATAAATTGTCATAGTGATCAGTAGATCTCTGTGCTGTGTGATTGTAGTGCAGAGTAACCCACTACAAGAGATTGCTAAACCAGCAGTGAGACATTTGACCATTCTATACATGTAACAGTTTAGAGAGTTTTACTTTATACCAACAGGGATGCTCTAAGGCAAAGAAAATATATTTTCATTTCAATGTATAATATGTGCAAACCCTGACTGTAGATTACATTGATATTAGAAATCAATTTTCCATAGCCACATAAAAGCAAAGACTTTGGGCCTGATTCATTAAGGAAAGTAAAGCAAAACAAAAGAAGTAACTTTGTACCTTGGCAAAACTATGTTGCACTAATAGTTGAGGAAGGGCATGTCCTAGATCAAGTTTAAATTTCAGTGTAAACATAAAGTATCAAGTATTTGTGTGCTACATGAAAAAACAGCCAGTATATGTGCAAAATAGTAAACTAATATGCACCCCTTGCATTGTAACATGGTTTGTCCAGGAGAAAAAGTATTCCTTTTTTTTTTGCCTTACTTTCCTTAATGAATCAGGCCCTTTTTATGTAGATAATGAAACTCTGCAGCGACTTCTATAATCTGTAATACTGCAATGTACGAGGAACATTATCCATTATGATATAGAAGTTGTAGTTTTAAAAGAAAAACTCAGAAATAGCAATATAACAAAGTAACACAAACATTTGCAATACATAGAAAAATACACTCAAACATAGAGACACAGTTGCACTTTTTTTTATAGAATAGTACTCAGAACTATATTGTCACATCTGCCCTTATACTGATAGTTAATGCTATCTACCTAGCAACCTCTGCTGTCAAATGACATTCAGTGATGCTGTCATTTAGACACAGAGCAGACTGTGAATGACTCTGACTGAGATGTTTGCACTCTTTCCAGTTTCCTTACAGGTGTAGAGGACATTATGACAATTCAGCACTTCAAGAATTGACATAATATAATGCCACCATGACTTAGAATAAGTTACTTGTCAGTGGCTTCTTGTAATTTTTAAGGCATATTCACCAATCACTGCCAGCATACTCCTTAGCGCTTTACACTTGGGGGCAAACACAAAAAAAACCAAGACTTGGAATTAGCAGACATACCAAGACGGTCCTACTGCAGTCTTACAATCTTTTACGGAAATAGGAGTTTATACATGAAGTTAAGTGTCACTTACTGCATATTGTTGCCACCACATAGCAATAGGGAAAAAGTGCTTAGTGGGGCTATATGAACCTGTCATGAGGGTTTTTGAATATGGAAAGAAAATAAGTGTAAGATTGTGTGAATTGTGTAGTTTGGTGATAATCGGTTAAATTAGGCTAGGCAGTTTGGAGGGTAGGAGAAAGTGTTGTTTGTTATATGAAGAAGGGCATTCCGCAGAGTGCGTGCAACCTTAAAAAAGAACTGTAACCAAGAATGGGAGCAGATAATGCAAATGGATGAGAGGCTTTTGGGAGATTTTTTGCGACAAGGGAAGAGATGTATGTTGGTACAGTTTTGTTAACGGCTTTGTACAGTTATATTTAATTCTGCAAAATACAGATGACCGATGTAGGGACAAATAGAGTGGAGCAGCAGTAGAAAAATGTTTTGCAAGGAAATAATTCTACCTGCTGAATTCATAGATTGCAGTTGTGAAATTCAGGTAAGAAGTGAATTGCAATGGTCAATGTGGGAGACTATGAGTGTGTGTATGAGTGTGCAGTATCTTGTGCGATATATGTGTGTATTCTTGAAATGTTCCTTAGATATAGTCTATGTAACAGGATTTGGATACAGCCTGGTTGTGGAGAACAAAGGATTGTTCTGAGTCAAGAATGACACCGGACCCTCTGGCTCACTTACTGGAGTCCAATGCACAATGCAGGCCTCCTCCAGGCACTGATGCCTTGTTTTGCATGCTCCTCATCCTCAGCTAATCCTAGTTTCCTGTATTCTTGCCTATTCATTAATTTGTCCCTATTCTACTGATCCTGGTATCCAGCACTTCTTGCTTCTCAGCTAACCATTGTATCATGGTATTGAGTACCCTTTCCGATTCAGCCGATTCTGGTATCCTGTGCTGTTTGCTTTTCAGCTTATCCTGGTAACCTGCTATCTAGTGTCTGCTTCTATTCTGGTCACCTCTTGTTGGCTATAACATATTTTCCTGTTAGTCTTGCCTGGTACCCATCCGGACGACCGCAACCTGTGGGTGAAGCAGTGAAGCGCAAACCTCCTTGCGGGGGTCCCTGACGAAAACCTTCATCTTGTTAGACACCACGCCTCTGTGGTGGGTAGAGTCAAACCATGCTGACTGCAAAGAGTCCAAACCATCCCTTTGATTTCTGAGACGGGGGGGGTATAATTTATTGTTGTGTTGTCCAGTGTTCACTGGTAGGAAAATTAACAGCTCAGTTTTTGAAAGATTGAGTTTGAGGTAGTGAGCGGAAATACAAGATGAAATTTCAGACAGACATACAGTAATATGGTGAGAGATAAAGAGATGATAAAATGTAATGGAATCATCTCCAAAACACATTTGAAGTACAAGCATTTGAGTCTACCTTTGACCAATATGTTAATTACATATAATACACCAACAACTCCATTAAACACTTTAATCTATAATGACATGAAGGGGAATATATACCAGTGACTAGAGGGACTCACCAGGGGCACACACTATCCACACGTTCATGGCTAATAGCTAGAATATTTGGCCACATTGAATCTGATCTTTGACACTCTAGGTTGAACCACCAAAGCCTCCTCAATACTGGCCCAGATCAAGCAACGTGATAGCTCCGTAACCCAGTATGCTGTTGTATTCCAGACACACATAGCAGAAAACAAAACCAAAGCTCCTAAGCTCTAGGTTTAAAAACAAACCAGCGAGAGTCAGCTCCTCATGGATGGAGGTGCCAAATCCTTACAATATTATTCAACCTAATAAAAAAACACAATAAGGAGAGCCAGTGACTGGCGCTCCTAATTGTGGTTTTCTTACATGTAGCAGAAACCAGATGAAACAATGAATCACTGCTCACATCCTTTCAGAGAGGATTTATGGATTCCATCAAGGTATAGTTCACCTGCCAGGACATTCACACCTCCCTGGGGATACTCATTGTTATTTGCTTTCAGCTTTACACCTGCGTTCAGGAGCAATAACTTCCGTGGAAAGAGATGCTACTCACTAGCCACTGATGATCTGTGCCATGAGCGATTCAAAGAGCCTATGCAGCTTGGGATGTCTTCTTTACCCAAGGACAAAAGAATTTAGCACAGAGACAAAGGCAGAGTCTTTTATTGTGGTTGCCAAGGATACTAGAAGAAAGAGTTCCTAGAACTGGAAAGTTCTGAGGGGTCAGAAAATGGTTTTGCTCACTGGAACAGGAGGCCTATCTGGTGAGCATTCAGGAAATTTTTCTTCCAAGTTGCTTTCTGCAAACTTAGCTGTCCATCACCCTCTCCCTGTGGGCTTGTTCCATAGCTATCAAGTATTTATTGGACTCTAGAGCCATGGAGAATTTCATAAATTTGTACTTTTCCCTCAAGATGGAACTACTCATCGTTCTGAAGTTCAGGCCAATGACTATAAAAACTGTGAATGGACGACCCATAACTCCAGCATTGGTAACTTACAAGACTGTCTGGGTGTTGAAGTGTGTGGATTCTAGTCACTAGGACCTGATCTCCTTTAGTGCCGTCTACATCCCCAGGAGCTCCATCTTCTTGGGTTATACCTGGTTATACATGCACAACTCATGGATTAATTGGAGGGCTATTACAATACAGAAGTGAGACAAGTCAGACATCTTGCCTGCTACCAGTGAAAGCAGCAATGGTATGTGCTACTATCCAAAGAGAAGAGACCAAGTCTGGATCAGAAGGGCTAACCGAGGAGTACCAAGGTTTCAGCAGGTTCTTTGAAAAACAAGCAAGCAGAGACACTGCCATCCAACAGAGAATGGGATTGTTGCCTGTTATCATGTCACCAAGTGGCAGGAAATATCTGCTGTCTGAACCTAAGTTAAGGACCATGACCATCTATTTACATGAGAACTTGGAGCGAGGATTCATCATGGAGTTCAGGTCTATGAAAGGTGTATGGTTCTTTTTCATGGTGATGTAGTATGGTTCACTAAGACCGCACATCAACTAATTGAGATTGGAGATATAAGGGGCAGTAGAGTGGGAGAGAGCCTTGTAGGTGAGGGTAAGAAGTTTAAAAAGGATTCTGTAAGGGAAGGGGAGCAAGTGTAGGGCAAGGCAGAGAGGGGAGGCAGAAGAGGAGCGGCAAGAAAGGAAGATAAGCCTCGCAGCCGCATTGAGTATAGAATGAAGGGGGGCAAGGCGAGAGCAGGGGAAGCCGGTGAGGAGAAGGTTACAGTAGTCCAGCCGGGAAATGATAAGTGCGTGGATAATAGTTTTGGTTGCTTCATGAGATAGGAAGGGCCGGATGCGGGCGATGTTGCGAAGTTGGAAGCGAGGGCAAGGGATTGAATGTGGGGGGCAAAGAGAGAGAGGAGTCGAGGGTGAATCCCAGGCAGTGGAGTTCGGGGACAGAAGAGATAGTGTTGACAGTGATTGAGAGATCCAGATGGGATGGGGACTTAGACGGAGTGAAAACAATGAGTTCGGTAACCCTACTACTGCCTTGACCAAATAGGACACATGGACTTCCCAGGCACATTAGATATTTGACACTTTGACATGTCACTTCAGCACAACACCCATCCTCTGGCATCCCAACCCCAGTCAGGCCTATACACTTGAAGTTTATGCATCTAAGAGTGGAGCGGGAGCCGTGCTCCCCCAGAGAGATGAAAATTGTGTCCTTCACCCCAGAACCTTTTTTAATATCTCAGTTGAGTTATCGCTTGCAGAGTCCAATCTCCCTAATACATTCAATGATCCCACGGGGTGACCCGCATATGACACTCACTTAGAGTTATGTTTGCAGGGGCTTAGAGGCTGGACCATATGTCCATCTGGTATAGGAAGGATTAAGCTTTACACAAACAGGAATTACAGTAAAGGGACTCTTAAACATACACAGCATACAAGATTCATTCAGACCTGCATGAGCTGTTTATATGTGTTCAGTGAAAATGTGGAGGGGGGTCAGATCCCTAAATGAGCCTATGCTCATAAGCATATAGGTAATGCTACAGGCCACAGGGTATTCCACCCCCACTGGTCATGATCTATCCCGATAGTTGGGTCAATTTGTAGGCACATTAGAAGGGCTAACACCCCCCGACTCTGAGTGATCCTGGCCTGTTCTTGATCTATTCCCCAGACCAGCTCCCTATCTCGCATTGCTGAGCTACCTTTAAATGGAGAGAGCGTGACAAAGTACTGGTACTCGCGGTCAAACAACTGCTGCTGGGATTCCATATAGGTGCTGACGTCACTAATGATGTAGCATGCCTGACGTACGTTTCACCTGTTACGGCTTTTTCAAGGAAAGGTAAAAATATGAGGATGGTCCATTTCCTTCTGTGAGATTTCTCGTTCTATTTAAACATCTTCTGGAGGGGAGACGACTTCCTCACTGCCACAATGACCTGTAGTATGCAGAGGGGCAAAGAGATTGAACTCTCCGCAAGTACAGTAGGCTCTATCCTTAACCAGGATTGACTTCATCCTAACATACCGTCCTGCATACAGCAACCTCCTAGTAGTTCTCTACCAAAAAATTCATTATGATGGGTGTAGGTGTTATAGCTGTAAGCTTGATTCTGGGCATTGCTGGATAACATCCAGTTCGAAACAGCAGCACTTTCCAAATTTTGCTTGCCAAATGTAAGGAAGGATGTCAACAAATTCATTCAATCCTGCACTACCTGCTCACACACTGTGTCCTTGATTCCTCAATCCATTCAACTGAGGCCATGGACCCAAGTCTTCATGGATTTCATCGCAGACCTTCACAGTTAACATGGTAACACCACAATCACTTCTCCATGCAAGCCCACTTTACTGCCTCGAAAAAATAGCTTTTGGCACTCCAACTCTCTCAGATCTTCACCAAATAGGTCTTCTGGCTGTACAGACTTCTCTTGAAGATGGCTATGTTTCGGAAGGCCTTCTGAAAAGGGCTGGGAAATTCACTCCACTTCTCATCTAGTACCACCCCCAATTGAAGGGACAGACTGAACATTCTAGCCAATCCCTCAAGCAGTTTCTACAGTTTTTGTCTTAGATGCCCAGGGTGATTGGTCCAAATTGCTTGCGGGGTAAAAGTACACACAGAGCAATCTAGTTTAGAACTCCTCAAGGGTATCGCCCTTCCACAATAACCATGGTTTTCACCCTGTGGTCATGTGGCCTTCCTATACCCTCTCTTGGTTTCTGTCTTCAGATAAGCATGTAGAGGCCGCCGCAGGAGTCACTTAATATGGTGGTAGCATACCAGATAAGCTTTGTGGACAAAATATGATGGGATGTGATAGTGTATCCAGTGAGTAATAAAGGGTGGTTCATCACATGTCCTGTCGATGCGTGCATTCAAACAGAAGTCTGAGTACATCATCCTGTACTCAGTCATCAGGAAGATAAATCCAATTGGATACAGTCTACAGCTACCACCTTCCACATCTCACTTCTGAAACCTATGGTGAAGGAATAATTTCCAAGAAGAAAGATGGTCCCTCCTACCACAGTGTAGGTAGAGGGCCACCAGTAAAATCTCATCCAGTCGATCATTGACTCTCACAGATCCAGGAGAGGCATGGACTACCTAGTGCACTGAAATGACTTCAGACTTGAGAACTACTTTTGCATTGGATTGACATTTAAGAAACTGCTCTGCTTGCCAAATACTTCACTTTCGATCCTGCCAAACTTAAAGGGTTGCATTCGGAGACTGCTCCTAAAAGAGGATGGGCTTGTTAATATATTGGAATTGCCTCTTCAACTCTGGTGAACATGAGTTATTGACTGTGTATATTGACATTACCTCCTCAGCTGTAGTGAGCATGAGTCATTGCACACTTGTCTCAATTAAATTAAGGTGTGCTGCTCACCTGACCTAATTTTGAGCGTATAGTATGAAATAGTATAGTATGAAAAATCACTCTGTACATGCCCATAACCAGCACATATAGCTATGAACACAGTTCTGTTTCATGCACCTGCCAGCGCAAAGGGCACTTACTACAGCATACAACTTCAGGAGTGGAAGGGGGTGTAAAAGGGGCAGACACCCATAAGAAATGCGCAATAAAGTTTACCTGCACATAAGTGTGAGGTATGCTCTAGCGCACAAATTCACATATTTTCAGAGGGAAACAGTGCACCACCTTGGGGTCTAGTTTAAGACCTCGCTAACTGCTCCGAACAAACACAGCATGATACCTGCTCCCATCTAATGGAAGTTTGTGCCATCTTCCAGCATACAACTGCATACACTCATCTCATTATACACCATTATATAAGACTCACGGAGGGAGATTGCTATGGTGCCATTTTTAGAAGACTGTTGTGTATTTGAGAATTCTGCTTGTATTTGGAATATTTAGAGATTATTCAGACCACCTTGTTCTGAAGAGGTATTTTTTAAGATTTGTCATGCACTACATACTACTGTAAATGGTTTATATGGTAATTGTAGTAAAATGTGAGTTCATATGTTAATTCAATAGTAATGTGCCACATTATCAATGCTTCTCTGTTGTAAAATGTTATTTGGCTGTTGAACAGCTTATCACCCGCTTGGGTACATTAGCATTGTTTTTATTTTATTTTATTTTATTCGGTGTGTGGAATATTGAATAGTCATTCACTTGCAAACATGAGAGCTGCCACATTCGCTTGTGCCGAGCTGCTGGTACTCACCGCTGCTATGGACAATCTGTACCAGCCTACCAGTCGGTACACTAGTAATGTGGCTGTCCGCAGGTGCCTGCAGCTACAGTTGAACCGCAGACATACTGTGGTACAGCTGCAATGGAGATGGTGCGACCTGCAGAGGAGACAGCCCGAGCTCCTAGCAGATTTGAGTGCAGAGATTAGTGAATGTGAGTTCTCTATTAATCGCGATTGTTTCTATTTTACAAGCAGTGTTAGATCTGTAACATTACAATATGGCTTGTAATAGACTTCACCTTACAACGTACAAGGCCTACTATATAATAGTGACATTTCTGATTCACTATGTTATTAATATAAACCGCCAAGGTCAAGTCCATTTCTAAGTGGTGTAGAGGTGTGTTTGTTTATTTAGTCACTCAATTGTCTCTCTGTGGTTTTGGATATCTCACAATGCAGCCTAACATTACCTGTCTGTTTCTATGTAAGTGTGAGACAGAGATAACCTTTAGAAATAAGCTAATGTGTCATATTTATTTGAGGCTGAGGAGGAGCAGGAGGCTGAGGAGGAGCAGGAAGCCATGGAGACCATTGATTTTGAGGAGAACCAGGAGGGCCAGGAGGAGGAGGAGGCTGTTGAAGAATGTAAGTATCTCGATGTAATAATATTGGATATTTTTTGGGGATTGGGGGACAGCATTAAAATGTAGTCACCAGGAAGCCTTGATTTCACACATGTAATTTACCCAACACCTAGGCAATGTTTGCCATTCTGCAGGTGTCTGACATGATGAGCCTAATAAGTGTTTGTTGTCAATCAAGTCCCTCACCCCCCCCTGCCAGCCACTCTACAAATGTATATCTGTAAGTGCCTCCAAAAAATTAAAAACTGTCTACTACTGTATTTAGCATAATATGAACCTTTCAAGTTCGAGTTTCAAGAGTTTATGTAACACTTCAGACTTCTTTTGAGCTCGACAAATGTGTATACAAAGTACACCCATAGAAGTACTATATGTTGTCAAAATGGCAAAAGCTTGCTAATCTAATTTTTCCCCATTTTTTACAGCTCATTGAGACAGCCATATTGGGAGCCCCCCTGACCTTGTTTCTAGCCCGCACCAACCTCTTTCCAGAGAAGAACTAGCAAAAAATGGGGGGCCAATCAGCTTGCGTTCACCCTGATTTCACTAATACCAGTACCAGGTTGGTGGCACTATAACAGGGAATCCCGCTGCACGGGGTCCCCTTGCCATAATGTCAACCAATCCCCAAATAGTCAGAACTGGGTTATATTCCCTAGGGAGATATGGTAAGCAATATACTTAGCTTCATGGAATGTCTCAAGCATAAATCAAATCAGACAATTTCAATATAAATAGACTTGCCAAAAAACCGACGCTGCACATCTCCGATGGGACCACCATGATAACAGCAAGTTATTTCGAATGGACAGCTCTTGACGTCATTGCGACTTTTATGAATGTTAATTTAAAGTGGCAATGTCGGGACCAGGCAGGTTAAGTGCTTAAAGATTTAACTCGACATTGCCGCTTTAAATTTGAGATGAGCGGGCTCGGATTCCGCTAATCCGAGCCCACCCGAACAGTGTGGATCCGAACGGGATCCGAGCACTGTTCGGATATTTCCGGCGGGCAAAAAAATGAAAACGAGGCTCTGTCGTCCAAGTTTCGCGTCGAATCTCGCGAGGGGTGGGAGGGAGGGCCCAGAACAATTCCATCTTGTACCTCTTTTTTTGGCATTATGTGCTCAAGCTACCTCGGTGCAACTTTTTGGCCTAAAAACAATATTGTGAGGTGTTCAGAATAGACTGGAAATTAGTGGAAATGATTGTTATTGAATGTTATTGAGGTTAATAATAGCGCAGGAGTGAAAAAAAAGAACACAAAACTGTTTTTTAGCACTTTTTATGTTTTTTTCAAAATAAATCCGAATCCAAAACCTTAAATCCGAACCAAAACCTTTCGTCAGGTGTTTTGCGAAACAAATCCGAACCCAAACCTCAAGCAAATCTGAATCCAAAACACAAAACACGAGACACCAAAAGTGGCCGGTGCACATCCCTACTTTAAATTAACATTCATAGAAGTTGCGATGACGTCAAACTGTACTGCCGAAGAGCTGTCCATTCGGAACAACTTACAGTCACCATGGTGGTCCCGTCGGAGATGTGCAGCATCGGTTTTGAGGTACGTCTATTTATATTAAAATCATCTGATTTGATTTATATTATAATTGTTTTTTCATAAATTTGTAGATTTGTAAATTTGTTTTTTATTTGTAGGTGTCCTCGGTGTCGGATTTTTCAGATTCATTAAAGCATACCCAACCCGTAGCCAGAAAACCACATAGGAGGAAAAACTCTCTAGGCACCGCTGCAGGTTAAGCCTCCCAGTTGAGACTTAAAATAACTCTAATTTTCTTCCTCCCCTAGGGTGTTATATATTTAATTATTGGGGTGCTAATACTACACATTCATTGGTGCTACAAACACATAAACAACTTTGAAAGACAAATTCAGGGCTCTTCACATTATTTAGATATACATTCTATGTGGTCAGCAGAAAACTCATTCTGTGTTGAAATTAGCAAGACTTGAGAAACAATGATTTTAACTCTTCATTATGATCCATTTGCTATTAATAAAACAATCAATAGGTCACATTCATGAGGGTATCTGCACTACTTCATTGTCCCACTCTTCATTCAACTCTTGTGTCCCAATCAATTGTCTTTTTATGTGGGAGCAATTGTCCAGTTTCTGATGCTCCACTTGAGTCAAAGTGATGAGTCCGTATATTATCATCAGCACAAAGGGTAAGATAAGTACTGGAAATCTCCATGGTGGTATCTTCATGACTACTTCCATGGATACAACCTGGAAGAGGGAAGATAACAAGAATTAGTTTCTCAATCAATTAATCCTTCACTTAAATCTCCCCTTTTTCTTCTCTGTCTGTATTTCTGTAGGTAAAATCCACACCTTTTCCCCTGGAATTTGATATCCCTGTTCTGTAATCATGTAACCTATGTGGAACTACAATAATGGTTCCTAAATGAAGAACTTCCAAATTCAGTCCCTCATCACACCCAATGGATTCTCTATGTCCTCTATACATCCCCTTGTCATTCATGGAGCGGTCTATCACACGCCATGACATCTTTGCTGATTGTCACTGGGAAAGTGTAGTGTTCCCCTCTAATCTGCCTAATAGTTTGAAGAATTACTGCATGAGGCAATCTTGGGGATGGGGGCTGTAACAGTCTCTGGAAAGGAGTCCAATCAACAATCACTCTGTCATTCAGACTTTTAACTGCCTATTCCAACACTCTGTCCCATCCCCTCAATGTATGCGTGGGATATCTCTTCCTGAACTGCTCCTTCAATAATCCATTCTTGCATTCAATTAACCCTGTAGTTTATGGATAGTAGGGAATGTAGTACACCCAGTATACATGTTTGTCTCTGGCTCACTCCCGAATCTTGACTCCAGTAAAATGTAATTCATTGTCTGTTTGGATTTCATCTGGTGTATCATAGTGAGTACATACGAGGTATGTCTATTAAACAACGAGACTGTGATTCCACCTAGTAAACAAAGCAGTCAGTTCTGGTTAACTGTATGCATAGTAACCTTGAACCTGTCTGAATCTGCATGACAAGCTGTAACACTCTATGACGTTCAGTTGATTGTGAGTCGCCATTTAGTTTGGTTGTGTTTTCTGTAGAGTGCTGAAAAAATACTAAGTTTAAAAATTTAACAAAATGTCAATTTGAATTTTTTAGTAAAATTGCACAAAACACCAACAGAATGTTTTCAAATGCTTACTACAGCCTATGGGATTGACTGCCTTTCTCGTGCGCATGGGTTTGAGTGGCACAAAATATTTAGCGAGGGACGTGTGAATGTCGAAGGTGATGAATGCCTTGGACGACATTTCATTTTAAGAACCGAAGAAAATGTGGAAAAAATCAGTCAGATCGTTCGAAAAGACCGCCGACTCAGTGTTCGAATGATAGCTGAATCCGTGAACATTGACAAAGACACCGTATGGAAAATTTTGTGTGAGAATCTTAACATGACGAAAGTTTGTGCAAAGATGGTCTCAAGGGTTCTCACACCAGAGCAAAAAGAACGTCGCAAGGAATGTTGTGTTGACATTCTGCAGCAACTTGATACAGATCGAATCCTGTTTCATCCAGGTCCTGATGAGACCTGGATGTTCCAGTACGATTCTGAAACCAAAAGACAGTCAATGCACTGGAAAACACCATCATCACCAAGAATGAAAAAATCTTGTCAAAGCAAGTCAAAATTCAAAGCAATGCTCGTTGTTTTTTTACGATATCAAGGGTGTAATTTTGGAAGAATGGCTTCCAGAAGGCACAACAGTTAATCTGCATTATTATAAGGAAGTTTTGAAAAAGCTGAGAGAAAGAGTCAGAAAGAAATGGCTGCAACTGGGGAAAAATGGTTTCTTTTTTCACCAGGACAATGCGCCTGCTCACACAGCACTTTCTGTGAAGCAGCTTTCGACCGACAAACACATTACTACACTTGAACATCCTCCATATTCGCTCAATTTAGCACCTTGCGATTTTTATATTTTCCCAAAAGTTAAATCAGTCCTTAAAGGGACACATTTTGAGTCAGTTGATGCTGCAAAGAAGAAAATGGCAGATATGATGAAACAAGTGACAGAAATTTATTTGCTCCATGCCTTCAACCAGTGGAAAACAAGACTACAGCGATGTATTAGTGCAAATGGGGAGTATATTGAGGGGGACAAACATTACATTGTAATACCAATAAATAAAGGTGAGTTATTTAATCAGTAATCTTGTTATTTAATAGACATACCTTGTATGTCTTCCCACATCTTGTTGCCATTTGGTCTGCATGCGCTGTAGGAAGAACCAACAGAGTGCGTATCCACTGCAGTACAACAATATTGTTCCCGGAATCTTCCCGTTAAGAGAGGACCTATGAAATTAATTTGCCAAACTTTACCCACTTGTTTACCTCTGGCAATGGATCCCATGTCTCCTGTTAAGACTTTTTTTTATTGACTTATTGACAGGATTCACATGTTTGAACAATGTCTCTAGCTTGTATTTTAACCAAAGATATTTTTTTGGTTTTAGCCCAGGTATGTCCCTTCAGCTCCTCTCTGACTAGATCGGACATGTGCTTCTTCTCCCAGATGATATACCTTCATTTCATATGCAACACTTGTCATCCTAATTTGCACCAAAGCATCTGCAATGTCATTCTGTTTAAAACCAGTATGAGCGTTCACATTTCCAATGCTCACAGTTCTGAACAGACAATGTTTCCAAATATCCTGCCAAGCATCCGGACCACCCCATAGAGCTTTACCATATACTCTCCAAGCATCTTGCTTCCATGTCACAATCCAAATGTTGAGCCCTTTAAAGGCCGCCCAACTGTCTGTGTAAATGATGACACTACCTTGTGTTTCTTGTAAGCACATGTGTATGGCTTTTAACTCTGCACATTGACTGGAGCCTCCTTCACCACTTTCATGAAGGACAGTATGATTCATGGGTTGGTAGGCAGCAGCTGTCCAGCTATGTCCCTTAGTTGTCAAAGTAGCAGACCCATCAGTGAACCATACCCACTTGTTTTCTTCATCTGACAGTGCAGAAGAGCTCAGCTATTGCCACTAGACCACCTCAAATTTACAAATGCTCATCTGTCCAGAAAAACTCTGTCTTTTTCCTGGTAACACTGAGTATGAGTCACAAATGTGGTACAAACGCTCTCCATTATCCCATAACTCCAAGCATTTTCTGTGGTTCCATTCCTGTAGTGGGAGATCGTAACTGCTGTATTGTTTCTAGAACAGACTGTGGGGTTGTGTGCTGAGGTCCCGACCATATCATGCCTAGAAATTTTGCTGTCTACACGGGTCCCTGGACTTTGTCAGGATTAATCATCCATCCTCTATGCAGAAGGAAATCTGTTACTGTTTTCAGATCCTGCATCACCTGTTCTACAGTGGCGCTGGACAGCATAATATCATCAATGTAATGGTATACCTGACATGTTACTTGAGGGTCAATTGTGGTTAAATCCCTTGTCTACCAAATCATAATTGATCATGGGCCTGTGTAGGGTAACCTTGGGGGAGCAGTGTAGCATTATATTGTCTGCCCCCCATGTGAATGCAAATTGGTCTTGTGGATTGGTATTCTGGAGTAATGGGGATAGAAAAGAAAGAATTTTCAAGATCCAACACTGCATGCCTTTCCCTTGTAGTCTGTACTTTTCTCCACAATAGTGATCATATCCGGTACAGCTATTGCCAACAGAGGTGCAACATTTTTAACCCCCTATAGTCAATTATAAGGTGATATGACCCATGCGTTTTTTTGATTTGGTGAAAAGGCATGTTGCAGCGTCCATCTGCTTCACAAAACACCACTGTTTGTAGGAGTACTTTTACAGTCTCCCCTATTTCCTTCACATCTCCTTGTAGTTGCTTGTGATTCACTGGTTTGTTGGCATAGGAATGTACACTGGGGTCTATTTTGCATTCCCTTTCACTATCGGTTTCAGTGAAGTTACTTTGTAGAATGTTACAGAGCAGCCGAAAACATAAGGTCCTGAGGGTGTATCTATGGATTGTCCTCTTAAAATGTCCATGCCTGTTATGTTATCGGGTAACTCAGATACCAACACTTCAGCTGGGATGATTGGACCCTTCCTGATTTGTAACCTGCAGTGAACACCTGTTCACCTCCTAATCCTTCTATGGCTACCATGTGTGGTGAACTCATAGGTGCATGTTAACTATGAAATAATAACACTTCTGCCCCTGTGTCCAATAAGAATATGCATCGGACTGGGGGTCCTGTTTTTTCCAAAAGCTTGCCACCTGTACATAGGGACATCGATCCCTAGGTTTCATGATACAAATGTTAAAATGTATCTAGTGGGGCTGTTTCCTTTCATAAGGGCTGTGGAATCCTCCAGCCCCTTGCTTGCATTGTTGTAGCGGTGCCTTCGGCATAGAGGTTGTATAAGGGTAGGTCTATTGGCATAACCTCTTCCACTTCCTGTGCTAAGCAAATCAAGATACATTTGCTTTCTTTTAACCTTGTACCATGTGCCAGCAGAGGGAGGTCTGTATGGTTTTTGTTGTCCCCCTCTCATATGGGACACGGTTTTGTGCATGCTCTGCCAACTGACTTAACATATTACACACATCAACACTGTCTGTGCCACTAAAAAATAATTCTCTTAAATATATTTTACATTTATCCTTGCACTGAATTAACCCTTTGTATCCTGCTGACTACGCGAGTTATGTTCCCAGTGGGACTAGGTTGTTTAGATACAATGGGGTATATCAGATAGCAGAGCAAGGCAGTATACTTTCCATTCCTTTCTGAACTGGAGCCAGATGTCAGCAATGTTTTCATCAATGATGAGAGGATCAATGTGGAGAAGACCTTGAGCCATATCTGACCACTTCTGACACCATGTAGATGTGGGTGTAGAAGGACTGGAGTGACAACTTTCAGGAGTGAAACAAAACATGTTTTTTCAGCATAACTAGAATGCATAACAGAGAACAGGAACTTCCCAGCATGCATAGCCAATAACCTTACTTCTTGTCATGCACTGGAAGGTCATACACTTATAATTTTCAATAGTAATTAATACACTTACCGTATATACTCGAGTATAAGTCGACCCGAATATAAGCCGAGGCACCTAATTTTACTACATAAAACTGGGAAAACTTATTGACTCGAGTATAAGCCTAGGGTGGAAAAGAGCGCTAATTTAAAAACCTAAATAAAAATGATAGGTTCAATCTATGAAATCATTTTTAGCTAGATGACAAGGAACATTCATAAATGATTATAAAATCATTGGGTACAACCTAACCTAAATAAAGGGGTATATAAGGGGTAGGGATATAAATGTATGAACATGGTGGCTGTATTGTTTGTTCATTATGTAATTGCACTGTAAATTAAAAAAACAAAAAACAAAAAGGAGAGAGAGAGAGAGAGAGAGAGAGAGAGAGAGATATTTTTCACTTACCCGGCAGTGGAACGCATATGCGTTCCAACAACAGGAAGTTCGGCATTTGGAACGCAAATTTGGAACGCATATGCAGAAGTTGACAGCCGAGGGACCGGACACCAGGTAAGTTCACCCGTGTATAAGCCGAGTGCCCTTTTTCAGCATACAAAAGTATGCTGAAAAACTCGGCTTATACACGAGTATATACGGTAATTGTTGTTATATTATTTTACTACAGAAGCAAATATAAAAAAAGCATCACTGAAAATGCACAAGACAAAAAGTTTGAGGCTGACAAGAAACAATTGATAACGTTTGGTGACAGAGCTCATTTGCATTGAAAAATTTCCAACGTCAGGTGTTGGTATTCGGCATCATTGTTAAGTTTAATTTGAATTAAAAAAAAGTGAATTGAGGCTGGGAAGTAGCAATGATGTCAAGTATCAGTGTCATCATCAGTCATTAGACTTAAGACTAATGTGACTCTGATGGTTAACTATGAGATTTGATAGAAACCTAGAAACACAGAAATTGGTTGCAGATAAGAACCCTTTCTCTCATCTAGTTTGCCCATTTTGTTTTTTATCCCTGATAATATTAGACCCTATTTGATCCTTAGCTTTTTTTCAAGCATTGGAATAGCCTTATAGCATATATGTTTCTCTTAATGTTTCAGACAATTTAATTCATCCATTTTCAGTTGCATATAAGTATTGGGCTAACAGTGTTTAAATAAAGGTAAGACTACAACAATAACAAACCCACACACACAGTTATTCATAATAACGTTCATGCATCCTTTCGTACAAACAATTTACTTTCATATGTACCATTTGAAAATTGCATACATTCTTTAATATGTGCATATATTCATCATTAGGGCAGCAGAGGGCAGTGGTATACTTGTAAATCAATTGCTTCTTAACAATGTTGTGTTCTCTGTGCAATTAAAGCAGTAGGAGAAGTGACGGTATGGCATACCAACGTATACACCTGTCAAGTAGTGGCATAGAGCAGGCAGCAAGTGAACAGTCAGTTCTTGGAGCTGAATTATTGAAAGCAGGAAAAATGGGCAAGCGTAAGGATCTAAGCAACTTTGACAAGGGCCAAATTGTGATGGCTAGATGACTGAGTACCAACCAAACATGGTCCAAGGAAGGACAACCAGTGAACCGGTGAACTAATGACGAGGTCATGGGCGCCAAAGTGATGACCGTGGGGCGCCAAGGCTAGCCCGTCTGGTCCAATCCCACAGAAGAGCACAAATTGCTGAAAAAGTTAATACTGGCTGTGATAGAAAGATATCAGAACACATTGTGTATTGCAGCTTGCTGCAAATGAGAATGCATAGCCTCAGACCGTTCAGATTGCCCATGCTAACCCCTGTACACCACTGATAGAGTCTTCAACGGACACCAGAATTGGACCATGGAGCAATAAATAAAGAAGGTGTCCCGGTCTGGTGAAGCACATTTTTTTCCCATCATGTGAATGGCAGGGTGCGTGTGCTTTGGGTAATGTTCTGCTGGTACACTTTGTGTCCTTTCATTTGTGTGGATGTTTCTTTGACATGTACTACCTACCTAAACATTGTTGCAGACCAGGTACATCTCTTCATGACAACTGTATTCTCTGATGGCAGCAGCCAATATTAACATTAGAGATGGGCGGGCAGGGTTCCCCGAGATCTGAATCCATCCGAATTTCGCCTATCAGAGTACTGAGCCGAGCAGGCTCGGTACTCTCCCGCCGATTTCGGAATCAAAATCGATGCAAAACGTCATTGTGACGTATTCGTATTTCTGAGCTTGGTTCTCGCGAGATTTGAAAGGCATAAATACCAGCCTCCACAGTAATCCTTCGCCATTTGACAGAGGGAGAGAGCAGGGTTAGGTCACAGGCTATATCAGCGCAGGGACAGAGCAATAATTGGACACATTATTGTTTCTATTCTATACAATTCTAATATTAATACCAATTGTTAGCAGTAAGAGCAGGATAGAGGAGGGTTTTTTTCAATTTCTGGCACTCCAAGTGCTTTTGGGGTGTCCCTTATTCCCCACTGTTTTGCAGTAATTTTTCTGGCTGTCAAAAGTCATATTTGTCAGCAGTATCTAAAACAATATTTAGCACTACAAGTTCTTTTGGGGTCTCCCATATTCCCCAGTGTTTTACAGTAATTTTTCTGGCTGTCAAAAGTCATATTTGTCAGCAGTATCTAAAACAATATTTAGCACTACAAGTGCTTTTGTGGTCTCCCACATTCCCCAGTGTTTTACAGTAATTTTTCTGGCTGTCAAAAGTCATATTTGTCAGCAGTATCTAAAACGATATTTAGCACTACAAGTGCTTTTGGGGTGTCCCATATTCCCCAGTGTTTTACACTAATTTTTCTGGCTGTCAAAAGTCATATTTGTCAGCGGTATCTATCTACTACAATTTTGGCACTACAAGTGCTTTGGCCTCATTCAAATGGATTCAAAGCACTCCACATATGAGCAGAATCAGCAACCCGATTCTGTCACCAGTCCTGATGGTAGTGTTCCCAGTACGTCATCTGGGAAAGGCGATGTCAAAGTATATAGTCTTTTTAAATCAGGGAAAAAAACACACACCAAAAAATAATTTACCGTCTTGAAGCGAAAAAGAAGTGTAACTGAGCAAAAGTTAAGTGCCGATAAAAAAATAATTGCCAACATGCCATTCTACACACGCAGTGGCAAAGAAAGAATGAGGCCTTTGCCTTCCTCCATTAGTGGCAGATCCAAAAATGTTACAGAGCCTTCTTCTTGTACGGTCACTCGTGACCAAGCAAGACCAAGTAATTTGGAGTCCAAAAGTGATGCACAACTACAGTTACGCGTCAAAGCCGAGCTGCAAGAAAACAGTAAGGCATAAGAGGATAATGTATGCTCTGAATCAGAAATCACAACAATCCCTGTGGAGAGTCCATCCAACAGTGGTATGTCTAATCGTGAGCATTCTGTTAGTGTACCCATAAAGAAGGGCCCTTTCAGCAGTTCTGCTGATGTATGCCTGAACAGCCCGAGTGTAGCCGGTGATACACAAATTGAGGATGCCACTTTAGAATTAGAAGAGGATGAGGGGGAGATTTGTGTAGGCAACGAGGGCTTTAATGAGAATGTTGATAAGGATGAGGTTGTTTGTGTAAGTCCTTTACCAGTGGCAGCAGTTCAGGCACGTGACAAGAAAAAGGCCATTGTCATGCCTGGCCATAAAACAAAAAAATCCACTTCTTATGTGTGGAATTATTTCTAACCAAATCCAGAAAACAATTGTATAGCCATTTATAGTGTATGTCAAGCCACAGTCAGTCGAGGGAGGGACCTTAACCATCTTGGAACCTCGTCTATGTTACGCCATTTGACGAGAGTTCATGGCAAAGTGTTGGGAAAAGCTGAAAGTTCTTCCAAAAAAATTACAAGCACTTCATCATCAGCTAGGACCCTCCGGTCACCGACATCCCTACGGCTACAAAATACACCCACCACACCATCCTCATCAATATCCTCAGTAGCACTCAGAGTTAGCCCTGCATCCCACTTATTAAGGCTGGATGACTCCTGCACTATTATTGATTCCTCTGAAGAAAGCGTTAGTCCCACTGCTGCTGCTGGGGGTAAATCGTCAGCCCAGAGGAAGGCCAAGAAAAAGAGCAGTCTTACATTTCAACAATTAACTGTGAAACAATCATTTGCTAGGGGAAGCAAATATGACAGCAGTCACCCAGTCGCCAAACGAATCACAGATGCCATGGCTGCCATGTCAGTGTTAGATCTGCATCCAATTTCCACAATAAACGCAGCTGGTTTTTCACAGTTAATTGAGGTTTTGTGTCCGCGTTACAGAATTCCATCGCGACACCATTTTGCCTGTTTCAGGCATTCGGCCACAGCATGTAGGAGATTGCAGCAGCTCCAAGAGCAGTTTAACTTGCCCTGCCACCAACTTAAGCAAGAGGTGGTAACTAGGTGGAATTCCACTCTGTACATGCTTCAGAGGATGGAGGAACAGCGCTAAGCCATCCAAGCGTATTGCACAAGCCATGACATTGGGAAAGGGGGGGGATGTATTTCACTCTTGCACAGTGGGGAATCCATTCAGTGCTGTGCAAGGTGCTGATACCATTTGAAGTTGTGACGTGTGCAGTGAGTACAGATTCTGCTAGTTTGAGCCAAGTCATTCCTTTAATTAGACTATTGGAAAAGCAGCTTGAGAAACTGAAGGAGAAGATGAAAGCAAGCAATTCCGCAAAGTATGTTGGCCTTGTCGATCAAGTACTTAATTCGCTTCACACTGATCCTCGAGTTATTAAGATCTTGAACTCAGATCAGTACGTTTTGGCCATTGTGCTTGATCCAAGGTTTAAGACCTACATTGAGTCTTTGATTCAAAATGAACGAGATGTGAACTTTTGCAAGGAGCTATTGCTCAGCAAGTTGGCCGCTGAACTGGGCCTTGGCTTGACGACGTGTCCTCTTTCAGTTTCTCAAGCAGCTGCTGCTCAGAAAAAATTTGAATTTTCAAAAAAGAAGCAGGGAAGACGCAGAGGGCAGACCAGAATAGTTTAACATCTGGGCTGGTTTGAAAGATTTTTCCAAAAAATGTGCGAACTTGCCCATAAGTCCATCCAATATCAGTATTAACATGCAAAATATGGTGGAGGATTATTTTCAAGAGGTAATTGATATGGAAATGTCAGACAGTCCCTTTCCTTACTGGGAAGAAAAGCAGGCAATTTGGAAACCCATGTACAAACTTGCTTTGCAATACTTAAGCTGCCCACCCTCCATTGTGTACTTTGAACGAGTGTTCAGCACAGCAGGGAACTTAGTCAGTGATCGCCGTAGAAGGTTACTTCCCAAAAATGTTGAGAAAATGATGTTTATAAAAATGAACTACATCTTCCACTACATCCAAGCATTGACTGTTCTCTAATGGCGGATTCAAGCGGCGATGAATTGATAGTCTGTGATGATGACGTACACACTGATGAGGATGAGGATGAAGCTGAAGATGATGACGATAACATCTTTTTGAAACTTTCTATTTAATTGTGGGGTGCAATCTACCAGCAAAGAGGAAAGGGACTTGGGGCATTTCCATATCACGTACTGTCTTGAAAGGCTGCTGTTTGGGCAATTTCTCCTTAAGGGTAGGGTGTCATACACAGAGTGACCCCAAAATGGCTTTGTCCATTTCTATTAATATTGTACAGTCTATAACGGCTGAATTTTTGAGTATTTTCTACAAGTGGAGGGGGGCCGAGAGAGACAGAAACCAAACTGGCTTTCTCTATTTCAATTAATATTGTACAGTCTATAACGGCTGAATTTTTTTGTATTTTCTACAAGTGGAGGGGGACCGAGAGAGACAGAAACCAAACTGCCTTTGTCCATTTCTTTACATATTTAAGTATAAGTGTAGGGTGTAATATACATCCAAAGACTATGGCTGCATTGCCAATATGCATAGATGGAGAGGAAGACAATCTGGTTTGTGTGTAGAATTAATGAAGGCCTACCAGGAATTGAACTGTTTTTTTGATAATTTATTAGCTTTACAATTACATTACTTATCCTACAAACAGGTGGAGCACTAAATTTGGTTATTTTATGCCCAAACACATTGATTTTTAAACAAAATAGCAAAACAAAACCAAAACACGCAATGTCGGTTTGGCAAAACCAAAACACAACGGTAATCCAGATCCAAAACCAAAACACGGGGTCAATGAGCATCTCTAATTAGCATGGAATATGCACACTGCCGCACTGCAAAAATTGTTAAGGAAAGGTGTTGTCTTGGCCTCCAAATTCCCCAGATCTCAATTTGATCAAGCGTCTGTGGGATGTGCTGGAAAAACAAGTAGTGCATGGAGGCCCCACCTCGCAACTTACAGGGGTTAAAAGAAGTGCTGCTAACATCTTGGTGACAGATACCACAGGACACCTTCAGAGGTCTTGTGAAGTTCATGCCTCGACAGGTCCGAACTGTTTTGGCAGCACGAGGGGAACCTATACAATATTAGACAAGTGGTTTTAATGTTGTGGCTGATCAATATAAATAAAAGCACTAAGACAGTATTTATACATAATTATGACAGATATATGTTAAACTCTGCAGAAATATAAACTCTGCAATATAACAATTAGAATAAACATGAGTTTTTTAATGCACATTTTGATCAAACTGTGGATGCCACGTCAAGGTGACCTCTTTCAGATGCAAACCTACACTAAGGGGGGTATTCAATTGTTAGCGAGTTTGTAATTTCGAGCGAGTTAAATCTTTTTTTTTTTTTTTTTTACCGAAACGGTCTTATCGCGCTCCAACCGTTTGTCAATGTTAAAGTATAGGCTGGATGCGAACCCTCAGCGGAAAAAACTATTCAATTGTTTTTTAACGCTGTGGGTGAAACAGGCAAATCTGCTGTTTCATCTCGCAGCTCCTTGGTCTGCTCAAAGAAAAAAAAAAATTTTAAGTTATGAAAAATCTAAATTAAACTGAAAAAATAGGTGTAAAAGTTCATTAAAATAACCTGAAAACTGAAAAGTACTATTTTTTTTAAAAAATAACAGTGTAATAATTAAAAAAAAAATTCAAAGTTCCCCCTTTAAAAAAATCCATTAGTGGTTTAAACTTTTTTTTTTTTTTTTGGGGGGGGGGGGGGGGGGGGCGTTTGTGCCTGACCTCAGTCAGCTCTCATCAAAATTGTGAAAAGTAGCATGTTATTTATTTATTTTTTAAAACCAAAAGCGTTTGCTCCCCACTCTATACTTTAGTCTTAACCCTAGTGCTGGCAGGCTATTGCTGTGTGTGTTTAAATCTTTAAAAAATTTTGCGTAGGGTTCGCCCTATTTTAATTGAACCAGCACTAGGCAAACCAGCCGGGGTGATATAGCAGGGGGGCGGAAATGCAGTTTGGGTTCCACGGCCGTAATGACTAAACACCCACAGACTGTTCAGCGCTGGCCTGGATTACCTAGGGAGTGTGGTCCGCTGAAAAATGTAAGCGGGCCACCCCCTAGGGACACCTAGCCCAGTGCCGATAGCACTAGGGCTCTTCCTACTACCCCTGGGATGTGGGTAGTAGGGTAATAAATGGGGATTTTGTATGAAAAAAAACAAAAAAAAAATATTTTGACTTGTGGAACTACATGTCCCAGCCAGCCATGTTGGCCTAAATAGTGTGGGCATGCTGCTACTTGTCTAACTACAAGCACCAGCGTACCCATGGCACCCAGGGCATGTTTGCACTTGTAGAACCACAAGTGCCAACATGCTCTTACACCCACGGCTGGCTGTGATCTGTAGTTCCACAAAGCAAAATGTTAAATAAAAGCACAACACCCTCATTCCAACCACAAATTTTTATTAAAAAAAATAAAACCCCAAGAAATGCAGTTAACACCCTCATGTACACCATAGATTTTTATTAAAAACAAAAAAAACAAAATACTCACCATGGACGAAATCCTTAGTTTTCTGATGCTTTACCTACACACACATGCTGCAGGCAAATTCATAAAAAAAAAGTTATCTAAAATAAGAGCTGATATTATCAGCTTCTGCTATGGCTTAACAGGTAGCAATATGCTCACCAAAGCCACAAGACTCAGGCTCAAGTCTTGTGGAATCAGCCTGTATTTTTCTTTCTTTTGGATCGTAACTGTACCTCTTTCTATTTGCCAGTGTTCATACTAGTCTGATGAATGTCAGGGAATAATATTTACTAGCAAGGCAGTGGTATTTATTAGATTTGACAGTATAGGAAATTAGAAGGGCTTTATGGAACATAGACCCAGAAGTCAATCCGCCAAGCCCTTATTAACCACTCCACCAAGCACTTGTTAACAATTTTATTAAAACCTAAAAGGGATTTTTTTCCCCCTGAAATACTCCATATGGAATATTCATCCACAAAATACTCCAACAGGAAATAAAAAAACATAAGAGTCTGCCCCACCAATAAATTACATAGACCTGAATGCATCTACCGAAGTGTAGTGTTAGCTAGCTCCTGACGCATCCATAATCTAGTGCAGTGAAGTACAATTACAGTATGTCCATTTATCTTATTGTACTGTTATATTATATGTATGGAGCATTTGACATATTTCCTGTACACTGCAGGTAAATGACATTCAACTGAATGGAGACAGAAATGTCTTGTGTATCTACCAGTGCAATGTTATATACTATGTATGAAGCATTTTTGCATGGCACATGGTCAAAGATTATTAATGTGATTAGGTGTACAGTTTACAATAGTTCATGTATTAAAAGTTTTCAGGAAAAACAATACAGTGGTGTGTGATGTACACTTCCAAGCTCAAATACTTTTGCTTTCAATTTCTATTGGGATCCATCCAACATGTTCAAGCTATCTATTGTGTAGTGGTCATTCAATTAGTCAATTGATCATTCAATTGAAAAACACATACTGTACAAAAGTGGCGTTTCTGCACCAAAAGGATGTGTTAAATGATTTGAAGGAAGGTTGCTGTATTTCTCACTTAGCAATATTGGCATATACTAAATTACTGTATGACTACAGGTATGTACATTAATGTAATATTTGTAAAATAAATAATTAGATTTATTATAAAACTAATGTCACAATGTAAGGTTTTGCAAGACAATAGACCCCGGTGGCTGGTAACCCCTGACAACCAAGAGCAAGTCTCTGTGAATACTTAGCAATACACACAGAGCTTGTTATAAGTGTGCAAGTAAAGGCAGGCCTTGTCTAAGGAATGAAGTTGCTATGAATGGTGAACAGCTTTACTATCATGTAGTCTGCAACACTAATCTTTCAGTGCTGTTGGTTGTGCAGGAAATTCAGGTAATGGATAATATAGCAGGTCTCAATAAACAGTTCCCAGAGACGTCGTTTATAGATTCCATAGATTCCAAATGGTGGCCGAGCATGCAGGTTGGATAGATAGCAGTCAAATATTAAAGTTGTGTTAGGAGATCAGCGATATTCGCTGTCTTCAGGTCCCTGCAGTGAGTTGATTTATATTCTCATATTGAATCTGTTAAGATTTGTAGTAGCTCTGTGATGGTTTTTTTTAATAGTATTTACCACACTTTTCAACTTAAAAAAAATATTGATCCAGATAGCAGACTTTAGAACGTTAACCTTTTTTTTAGATAACTCTCTTCTTCTGTGTGAAATGATCTCATTAAAGTTGTAGTTATATTTATTTTCAACATTTCTTTTCTAAAAAAATTATATGCACTTTTGTAACCCAATAACAATCTTGTTGAACATATAATAATAACCCATTACATTTTTATTGTGTGCCTGATAAAATAGAGAACAAATAACATTAATAACACAATGATCTCTTTTTTCCTTAATTAATAATTAAAGTATCATAATTATCTCACACAATACATTCTTGGTGACTGCGTTCGATCTGCAAGCTCAGTTTACGTGAAGAATTTTGATAGGTACTGTTCTGTTTGTTGCAGGCATTATCTATCTATTCTTTTTCCACATTTTTGAATAATGTAGTAATAAAAATTTATTTTTATACCTTCTCAGGGCAGATCATAGTTTACTAATATGCTTTATCAAAAAACACCTGCTCCATGATGATGCTTTTGATTGGTCGTGATCTCTTAGAAAATAAAATTTAGATGTCAGCAATACATTCATTTTAGATGCATTTTTCTTTTCATCATTTTTTAAAAAAAAAAGGGTCAGTAATTTTGTCCAAACAATTATCATATCATTTGACAAATCCAGTTCACATCATTCCCTTACATATATGGGAGACAACTTTCATATAACAAATGTACATTCTGTAATAAAAAATAAAAAAAATACTCACCGTTGTTGATTTATTCTTTTTCTTACCCATGTTCATGCACTTAACAGAAATATTCTCCTTGGTCAGATCTATACAGTTGCCCATCATTCCTGTATCTAGGATGACAATAACATAATTTTATTATTTTACACATTAGGAAAAAAAAGATATATAACCCTCCCGTCCACCCTATACTTTCAATAGGTCTTCTACTTGTCTGCGATAGGACAGTTTGAAAAAAAAGTGCGTCAAAAATGTAATTGAATATCGTGTAAAGTTAATCCACTACAAACTGAGTGAAAACCGCATTAAAATTACGTAACAAAAACTAACTCAGTCAATTAAATTCCCCCCAAACGGCCCCCTATCGTCCCATTACTCCATTGCTAATTGTCATTGTTGAAAAACAAATAATAGGGCTGGCAGTCTTGGCCTAAATCTACAGTCAAATTGTACAGTGTTATATAGCTAACACGCAAACAGGAGAGCTTCATTGCTAATTGTCATTGCTGAAATAGAAATAATAGGGTTGGCAGTCTTGGTCTTCTAAATCTGCAGTCACATTGTACTGTGTTATATAGGTAACACACAAACAGGAGAGCTCCATTGCTCCATTGCTAATTGTCATTGCTGAAATAGAAATAATAGGGCTGGCAGTGTTGTTCTTAATCTGCAGTCACATTGTACTGTGTTATCAAAATAAATTCACAGCAGTACACAGAAGACGAGGAGCACCAAGCAGCTGCTGGCACCAGTCATGATGATAGTAATCCCTCTACATCATCTGCTAAAGCCTATGTTAAAGAGCACAGTGTTTTTAAGTCAGGGGAAAAAAATTAAAAAAACACCCTTCACCTTGGTCAAGAAAAAAAGACTTGTAATCCAGGCAAAGTTATCTGCTGAAAAAATTAAATTTGTCAACATGCCATTCTACACACGCTTGAGGCCTTCGCCTTTCTCTATGAGTGCTAGCTCTGCAACTGTCACTGAGGCATCTTCTTGTAAGGTCAGTCATGACCAAGCAAGACCTTGTAATTCGGACTCCAAAAGTGGTGTCCAAATACTTTCACGTGTAAAAGTCGAGCTGGGAGAAAAGGGTAGGGCATTAGAGGAAAATTTATGTTCATATTACGAAATGACAAAAATTCCGTAGGAGAGTGTATCCACGAGTGCTATGTGTAATCCTGATCTTTCTGATAGTGTCCCCATAAAGAAGGACCCTTTCAGCACTTCTGCAGATGTGAGCATGAACAGCCCAAGTGTAGCCGGTGATACACAAATTGAGAATGCCACTTTGGAATTGCAACAGGATGAGGGGAATATTTGTGTAGCTGACGTGGGCGCTAATGAGGATGTTGATGAGGATGATGTTGTTTGTGTAAGTCCTGCACCAGTGGAAGCAGTTCTGGCACGTGATAAGAAGAAGGTCATTGTCATGCCTGGGCATAAGACCAAAATATCCACTTCCTATGTGTGGAATTATTTTTACCCAGTTCCTGAAAACAGTTGTCTAGCCATTTGTAGCGTTTGTAAGGCCACAGTCAGTAGAGGTAGGGACCTTAACCACCTAGGAACCTCATCTATGTTACGCCATTTGAAGAGAGTTCTTGGCAAGCTGTTGAGAAAATCAGAAACTTATGCTAAAAAAATGACAAGTAGTCCATCATAAGCTAGGTCCCTTCTCTCAGCTAGATCCCCACACCTGCAAGATCACAGACGCCATGGCGACTATGTTAGTATTAGATCTGCGTCCAATATCCACTATTAATGCAACTGGTTTTAGAGTGTTACTTGAGGTCTTCTGTCCCTGTTACCAAATTCCATCACGACACCATTTTACTAGAAAAGTTATTCCTCACCTCTACAAGAAGGTTCATAAAAATGAAATTATTGGGCTACAAAATACCATTTTACCCACTGTACACTTAGCCACAGATATGTGGACAAGCGGAACTGGGCAAACTAAAGATTATATGACTGTGACAGCTCACTGGGTTGGTGATTCGCCTTCAATAGCAGGAACAGCAGCAGCATGTACCGAGGTACGTCTCTATTTTTCAGAGGCAGGCTACTATGTGTATCGCTGGCTTCACTAAGAGGCATACAGCTGACATTCAGAGCCGGATTTAGACCTCATGGGGTCCTAGGCTAGATACTGGTTTGGGGCCCCCTCCCTGAAAAAATCCATAACACTATAGTTTTTTAGCATAACATACACCCCTATTCAGGGGCTGGCTGGCAGACTTTAGCCCGGGGGGGCAAGCATATAGCACTGGCCCATAAGTAGTGGACCATTTTTAAAGGGTGGTCTCACTGCCAGCCCTGGGAGGGCCCTCTGGGGACCGCTGGGCCCTCGGCAATTGCCTAGTTTGCCTAGTGGTAAATCCGGCCCTGCTGACAATCAGTTACAAAAACTAAGGGATGTCATTGCAACATGGCTTATCCCACTTGGAATCTCCTTAGGATTTGTCATTTCTGATAACGCCACCAATATTGTGAGTGTATTACAGCTGGGTGAATTCCATCACATTCCCTGTTTTGCTCACACAATAAACTTGGTGGTGCAGAGCTTTTTAAAAAATGACAGGGACGTGCAGGGGATGCTGTCTGTGGCCCGTACGATATCTGGACATTTCCGGCATTCTGCAAAAGCATGTAGAAGATTGCAGCAGCTACAAGAGCATTTTAATTGGCCCTGTCACCAACTGAAGCAAGAGGTGGTGACAAGGTGGAATTCGACCGTGTATATGCTTCTGCGGATGGAGGAACAGCAATAAGTCATCCACACCTACTCTACAAGCCTTGACATTGGGAAAGGAGGGGGGGATGTATTTCATTCAAGCGCAGTGGAGAATACTTTCTGTGTTGTGCAAGGTGCTGAAACCATTTGAAGTAGTCACCTGTGAAGTGAGTTCAGACACTGCTAGCTTGAGTCGAGTGATTCACTTAATTAGACTTTTGTAAAAGCAGCTTGATAAACTGAAGGAGGAGATTAAACAAAGCAATTACGCTAAGTATGTCAGACTTGTAGATCAAGAACTTTATTCGCTCCAACAGAATCCAAGAGTTATCAAAATCTTTTGAATAAATTGAATCACTACATTTTGGCGACTGTGCTTGATCCTAGGTTTAAGAGCTATGTTTTCTCTTTCTTTCCAGCTAACCCAGATCTGAAGAGATGCAAGGAACTCCTGATGAGCAAGATGACAGCTCATGTGTTACCTGACAGGACGGCATCTCCTCCTTCAGTTTCTCAACTGCTGCTAGGAATAAACTTAGATTCCCCAAGAGACCCAGGGATGATGCAGATGACTCAGCACAACATTTTGACATCTGGGGGTAAATGTATCAAAGTCCGGTTTCTTCATCTCGCGGAAGATCGGCGTCTTTGCAGCAAAAATTTAAAAGGGCAATAGCTTGTAAAGGCAAACTTGCCTTTACAAGCCATCGCCCCTTTAAAGTTTAGCTGCAAAGACGCCGATCTCCCGCGAGATGAAGAAACCGGACTTTGATACATTTACCCCTGCTCTGGTCTAAAAGAATTGACCAAAAAATGTAACTCCATCTGATCCTACAATCAGCATCCAAAGGATGGTGGAGGATTATTTTAACGACAGGATAGAAATAGACACATCAGACAGCCCTTTTACATACTGGGAGGTAAAAAAGGGAATTTGAAGACCCATGTACCAACTCATTTTGCACTGCCTAAGCTGCCCACCCTCCAGTCTTTTCACCCTCAGAAAGAGTTTTCATCACAGCTGGGAACCATGTCAGCAATCGGCATAGGAGGCTACTTCCTCAAAATGTGGGAAACATGATGTTCAAAAAAATGAACTTCAATTTCCACAAGGAAGGCCTTTCCCGCCAATTACATGAAAATACTGAGACTTCTGTAATGGTGGATTCCAGCGGTGATGAATTAATAATGTGTGAGGATGATGTACAAATTGATGAGGGTGAGGATGAGGCTGAGGATGATGACAACATCTTGCCACAGTAAAGTTCATTAATACCACTCTTACCTTAGGTGCCTTAAGGCCATTGTTAGCTTGTATGGGGGAGCTCAAACAAACCAAGCACATCAGCCTCAAAAATGGCACTCCTTGTCGCTGAAGTGCTTGGTTTGTGAAAGTGTGCATGTCCTTTTTAAGATCCAACATAAGGGTGCATGGGAGGGCCCAAGGACAATTCCTTCGTGCACCACTTTTCCTTTCAGCTACCTACATGTGCTATATACTGTTGTGTGTATTGCCAAATTCTTAGACACCCATTGTTGATGCAGATGAATCAGCACAACATTTTGACATCTGGTCTTGTCTACTGTAAAAGAATTGACCAGAATTAGTGACACCTCTGCTGTAACTCCACCTGATCCTACCATCAACATCCAAAAAATGGTGGAGGATTATTTTAAAAAATTTTGAACGTTATAAAGACAGCAGTTTTATTAACAAAAAACAACATTGTTTGCAGAAGTAATGTAAGCATGGATGTCTAAATAGACGTGTATATGTATTACCTTCCACCTTGCTGCTGTTTCATCAGTATTGCACAAAGTCTTTGTAATCTGCACTTTACGTCAATGGTACCTAACTATATTATATTTTTTTGTGAATTGGGGTTGATTCGAAGCTCAGTGATGAACTTGCTTTTTGCTGTGAATTACAATGGCTCTTTTTACTGCATTGTCTGACACCCTGGATTGGTCTGGGTCTGATAAAAGCATGCATCCCAAGGTGGAAGGGGGGTCAGTGCTCGTCGCCATGTATTAGCTGTAGAATTGCCACAGTTATCCAAGGAACTAGTGAAGCGATCAAATGAACAATAACTGATTTCATGATCCAAGGACAATTCCATCTTGCACTTTTCTTTACTGGCACTGCTGTGTGGCAATGTTTCCTAGATGTGCTAGGAACTGCTGTGTATTTGAGTCATTGCTCTGTTGCTTAGCATCCAGCCAGGTCACTGCAGTCTTTGTTTAAAAGTGTATGGAAATAATATTGTAACCTGTGAGGTGGTCAAAATTGAATGCAAATGACTTGAAATTAGTGTTATTGAGGTTAATAATAATGTAGGGGGATAAAAAAAAAGCAAAAATATGTGATTTTAGCAACAAAAAAAAATAGGGATTTTAGAAAAAAAATTGGGATCCAAACCCAAAACACGCAAGGGCGGTTTTGCCAAAACCAAAACACAACGTTAATCCAGATCCAAAACCAAAACCAAAACCAGAACAAGGGGGTCAGTGAACATCTCTTATATATATGTATGTATGTATGTAGGGTGTTATGTGTTAGTAAAAGTGGTATGTATGTATGTACTAATGTGTATGAACTAGTGTGTTGCATTAAATTTGTGTATTAAACAAAAATGCAGTATGTATTTATAAAATAGTATTGTGTAGTGTAATGCCAATTCAATGGAATAAACAAAACTCACAAAGCCAGATGCTATGCATTTATCAAACCAGCCAACAGCTATCAGCAAATGACAGTTTGCTGGTGGCAGTGTTATTTTTTATATTCAAGCTGGCCACATTAAACCCTCCCCTCCACTCCCATAAAAAAAATTGCTTTGACTAATGCAAAATTTCAAATTGAATTGCATGATTTTTTGGGGCATTAGCTAAAAGCAGTCGCGCCAGCGGGTCAAAACCAGCATTGGTAATTTTTTTTTTAATGCAGCGTCAAAAAAAAAACCTGCGGTCAATTGAAATCCCCCCAATATGTTATATAATTCCTGTTGTAATTACTCAAAAAACCACCAGATGAACGGTGCTCCTTACTTCTTCTTATATACAAGAGACATGTATGCTCTGGGTCCAAGCCCACATTTATACAGCTTTCCAAACATTTGGTGAAAGTTCAGTGATATCAATCACAGATTGTGATATCAAAATTGGTGCTAGAAAACAATATGGGCAATAATAGAAACAAGCAATTGCCCATACTGTTTTCTAGCACTAATTTTGATTTCACAATCACTCCGAGACTTACACATTGCCTGAACCCACATTTATTCCACATTCAGCATTATCATTACTTTATATTTTAATCCATTTTGGGTTGTTATATCACTTTAATTGATTAGCTAATGTTATCCTATATAAGTGAATAATAGAAACAGGACTTTATTAACCAACCACAGAGTTTATTATTGGATTTCAATTATTTATGGGGTTTGACACGGTTAATATCCATTTAGCCTTTTTGATTTAACCTAGTACTAGCAAGTCTTAACGTTAGGTTCTGATCAAGAATGTATGTTTCTGTTTTTGGATGACCTTACTGATTTGAGTTCAGTTTATATGGGTTAATACGATTGTCAGACTTACGTTCTATAACCAAATAATATGTCCACATTGTCCGAACAATCGCTTCCATATTTGTGTATTGATTTGTCCCACTGTCTTATTGGCTGCTTTCGGCATGTCTGTTTATTTACTTTTCTGAGCTCTAACCAATCATGAAGCAGAGTGGGAGGGAACTTTAATTTTATTGGTGGCTGTTTGTGCCACTCAATGAGTATAGATTAGGTTGCCAATACACATTACTAGAGATGATACGTCATTTAGTAGGTGTGTCTCCCACTATCAATAACCTGTCAAGGCATGCCATTGGTTTGCTTTGTTAAAGTTGTTGGTGGATGTTGTGTTTGCTGTACTTCTATGTTAGTTAATTTTCAGTCTGCCATTTATCAATCCTTAGGGTCATTGCAGAGAGAGCATAATTTGGGCATTCTGTTTAAACTTGTGAGGGGTGCGGATTCCTTAGCAAACAGGGTTTACTCACAGACTTTAGTTATCACTTATCACAATAGGCAGTTCATAGAGTTACCTATCAAAGAGTAGAGCACTTAATGGGATAGCACTGCAATGTGTTAAGATAAACGTTCCTTATCTTTTGTTGAAGAGCCTATAGGCAGGGAATAGAGGGGACTAATTAATATTCAATTTTTATGGAGCTTATGATTCACTAATATGAAACGTTATATGAATAGCGCAGGATATTATTTTCAATAAGAATTATCATAGCCAATGTCTCATTAAGTTTGATTTGCTACCTGCCGCATTGATGGCAGTCTAGCATTCTCCGTCACTGCTAGTATTGGGTAGTGAACTGTAGAATACTAGTGGAAACACATTAGTGGAATAAACTGATATTTAATAGAGGAACGTGTAATTGTATCTACATCGAATGAGCCACAAGTGGTGAAAGTGACAAGAACAGGTAGAATAGAGCAGGACAATCTGCCAACTGTCCTGAATCAGGTGGGACAATCCCGAATTTGGGTTACTGTTTCGCTTAGGACAGTTGGGAGGTATGTCCCGCTTCACCGTGTACTGCTGATGAAGGCAGAACTGTGTGCACCTTACAGTAGTGGCACCCTTTAAGGATAAGCCGCTACTTATGAGCCAGTGCTGTGTGCTTGTCCCTCGGACTAAAGTCTGCCAGCCTCTGTATGCACACGTATCAAGGAGAATTTGTATAAACTTCTCTTTTGTTGGTACCTGGTCCCTTCCAGATTGAATGCAATGTTTCCCAATTTGTCAGATCGTTGCTGGCGGAACTGTGATCAACGGGGTACCCTGTCTCATGTTTAGTGAAGTTGCCCTAAAATTTAACCCTTTTGGCGAAAAGTATTAGAACTTATTAATACGATCACATACTTGTCAGTTCCTTTTCATCTCTCCTTCTGCCTTCTGCCTCGTCTACCACTGACTGGTATGGAAACTTCCTACCCATATTCTAACTGCAGCCAGATGTTTAATTGCAAAAAAACCTGGAAAAAACCTGAACCCCCACAGTTCCAGCCCTAATTGCCAATATCTGGAAATATATCAAATGTAACACATCACTAGCTTACTTCACGACAATCCCAACCAATTTTTGTCAACATGGTATACTTGGACAGAGTACTTTGTTACCTAAGGTCCTCTTCAATTCTTTGGGGTTTTATTTTACAAAGGAGATGAGAGTTTTGTATACATTTTTTCAAATATTCCCCCCCTCTCACCACCCCCTCTGCCTTTCCCTACTTCTTTCTCCCCCTACTAACATTTTCCGGTTGTCTCCACCCCCCTCTTTCCTTGCCTTGTTCCCTTTCTCTGTTACAATCTATACATCTGTCTATACTATTTTCTTTCATATATCTGCAATCTCATACTGAGATACTCTCATACTTTCATCCTCTTAAAAAAAATTGTATTGTGGATTTACACTTGTTCTGATATGTGTATGTTAACATTCCAATCTCAATCCACTTCCCCCTCTTTCCATTTTTATACCCCTCCTTCACACCCTTGAGTTTAGTGAAATTTCAATAAAATTTTATTTAAAAAGAAAAAAAAAGAAAAATAAGACTCAAGCCTAAAATAGAAGAGATGCGAGGAAGGAAAGGAGCAGTGGGGTGGGGAAGGGAGAGCAAAGGAGGGAGACAAATGTGGATATTAGTAACACATCCTTAGTAAATTCTCAAGATCACCGTTTCAATAGGACCAACAAGAACTAGGGTGAGGACAAGGGGTCCCGGGGGACCAGATGTTCCATGTAATACTCATACCACATGAACCAATTTATGGGGGAAGACACCTCGTGGTGTATTTGAATCAAATGGTTTCCATCACATAAGTACTTTGGGTTTTGTCCAAAATTTTAGAAATGGGCGGGGGCGTAGGGTACTTCCATTGTTGGCCAATTGCTGCCCTAGTGGAAATGAGGAAGTGCCCAGCAACATAGGGATTGTGGGGTTAGAGATGTAAGAGTGCCATAGCGGAGCATGGGAGAATATTTGTCTTAGTGACCTGACTAATCAACTGGAACACTGCTTCCCACAAGGGTCTAATTCCCAGAAAACCCAGAAAATATGTAGGAAAGAGCCAACTTCTCCACATTCTCTCAATACTGTGGGCCAGATTCTGTGTACTGTGTCTGGGGTTCCTATTTAACCATCATTTTTGAGTGCATGATACACTTAGACATTTTATAGATGTTCTCAAAAAAAAAAATACCATTCCTCTACAGTGACAGTGATTTCCAGATCATACTCCCATTTAACTTGAACTGGCAAATCCTGGGTTTCAGTAGAGGACAGAAAGGTCTGATACCAGGTTGAAATACCACCCGCATGTGAAGATGAGGGGAGCAGCAATCTAACACAACTGTGGGGGGGGGGGGCAGGTTTCAGCAAAGGGGGATGAGATGGGTAAGATTGCATCCAGTGCATGATCTGCAGGTATTTGTAAAATCTGTTCTGAAGGGGGTGAACCGGATATGTAGAGGCAACCACAGGAAAGCCAGTGATGTGTTCAGCCACATTGCGGTAATGTCCACCCTCCACCCTCCACTCCAGTCCCTCTGGGTAGGTCAAAGACTCTGTAAAGGGGTCCAAGCACCATTTTCACCCCGATGTTTCCGAACCGGTTCACTTCCACCTGGGAAAATGAGTCATCCAGTGGCACCATGGGCTAAGTAAGTATTGTGGCCTGTGCGCGGGTGGCGAGTAATGGAGGCACTCTGTTGGCGCCAAGACCAGCTCAACAGGAGTGAAAAGCCTCAGACAGCAGGACAACAGGTGATATGGGTGAAAGCCCAAGCAGTCGGCAGTTCAGGGAGGTGAGTCTCTATCGGGTCATGGTGGTGAGGGACGAGATTGAGCCCAAAGATGTTTTCAGTGGCATGAGCTCTCACAAATTCCGTTTGGCCATTTTAGCTGCCAGGTCAGACCTCCTGATTTATTGATGTTTTAATAAACAGTGTATTGCATTTATCCACATATCTATTTTATATTTTATATTTAGCTCTTTAGCTCCATTGTTATTACATCTTCATGAACATATAACTGTATGTATGTACTAATGTACTAATATCATCAAATGTTCTGCAGGCAAGCTAAGTCTTAGCAAGATTAATGTATTATAGAAAGGACTTACAAGTTCACTAATACAGAAGCAATAGCAAAGAATCCTGGAACATACATATAGAAATAGGGAGGAATACAACAAACAAGAGAGCACACATTGCTGGTAAATAGTTGTAGATAAACTTAGCTGCTACAGATGAATATAGGAATCATTATTCAAGTATACTCTGATTCTGGTATACAGTAAGTCTTCTAGGAACAGATCACACACAAACTAAGTGCGCTGAAGTATATACTCAGAAATGGTAGACAGTAGGGGTGTGCACCGGCCACTTTTCGGGTTTTGGATTTTGGGTTCTGATTACCTTAAAGTTTTGGGTTTGAATGGGTTTTGCCAAAATACCCCACTGAAGGTTTTGGTTCTGATTTTGGGTTTTGGGTTCTGATTTAAAATCAGGATTTTTGAATTTTTTTTCACTCCTACGCTATTATTAACCTCAAAAACATTTATTTACACTAATTTCCAGTCTATTCTGAACACCTCACACCTCACAATATTGTTTTTAGGCCAAAAGGTTGCACCGAGGTAGCTGGATTACTAAGCTAAGCGACACAAGTGGGCGGCACAAACACGTGGCCCATCTAGGAGTGGCACTGCAGTGGCAGACAGGATGGCAGTTTGAAAAACTAGGCCCCAAAGAGCACATAATGCCAAAAAAAGAGGCGCAAGATGGAATTGTCCTTGGGCCCTCCCACCCACCCTTATGTTGTTGAAATAGGACATGCGCACTTTAACAAACCAATCATTTCAGCGACAGGGCCTACAAAACTGTGGCTGAAATGATTGGTTCGTTTGGACCCCCACACAAAAAAAGCTGGCAAAGAAAAAAAAGAGGTGCAAGATGGAATTGTCTTTGGGCCCTCCCACCCACCCTTATGTTGCGGAAAAAGGACATGCACACTTTAACAAACAAATCATTTCAGCGACAGGGCCTACCAAACTACTGTGGCTGAAATGATTGGTTTGTTTGGGCCCCCACACAAAAAAAGCTATTCATCTCTCCCTGTACAAAGTAGTAAACTGGCTCTACTGAGGCAAGATTTCATCCTCATCCTCATCCTCATCCTCTGATTCCTCGCCCCCTTCAGTGTGTACTTCCTCATCCTCACACATTATCAATTCGTCCCCGCTGGACTCCACAATCACCGGTCCCTATGTAGTCTCTGGAGGCCATTGCTGGTCTTGATTGAAGAATTGATAATTCATTTTTATGAACATAATCTTCTCAACATTTTGCGGAAGCAACCCCCTTCGCCGCTCACTGACCAGGTTCCCCGCTGCACTAAAAACTCTTTCGGAGTACACACTGGAGGGGGGACAACTCAGGTAAAATAGAGCCAGTTTGTACAGGGGCTTCCAAACTGCCTTTTTTTCCTGCCAGTAAAAGTAAGGACTGTCTGGCATGTCTACTTGGATGGTGTCAGCAAAGTAATCCTCCACCATTTTTGTACTCCATTATATGCAGCACAAGACAGCGTACCCCTAAACCACACACAACCGGCAAAGGCTTTTAAAATTATATGCGGCACAGGACAGTACCACTGGACTGGAGTTATACAGCAGTACCAATTTTTTTAGACTGCAGGAACAGTGAACGTAGTTATATATTGCAGTACTAATTCTTTTATACTGCAGGAACAGTGAACGTAGTTATATATTGCAGTACTAATTATTTTATACTGCAGGAACAGTGAACGTAGTTATATATTGCAGTACAAATTCCTTTATACTGCAGGAACAGTGAACGTAGTTATATATTGCAGTACAAATTCCTTTATACTGCAGGAACAGTGAACGTAGTTATATATTGCAGTACTAATTCTTTTATACTGCAGGAACAGTGAACATAGTTATATATTGCAGTACTAATTCTTTTATACTGCAGGAACAGTGAACGTAGTTATATATTGCAGTACTAATTCTTTTATACTGCAGGAACAGTGAACGTAGTTATATATTGCAGTACTAATTATTTTATACTGTAGGAACAGTGAACGTAGTTATATATTGCAGTACCAATTTTCTTTGACTGCAGGAACAGTGAACGTAGTTAGATTGCAGTACCAATTTTTTTTTACTGCAGGAACAGTGAACGTAGTTATATATTGCAGTACTAATTCTTTTATACTGCAGGAACAGTGAACATAGTTATATATTGCAGTACTAATTCTTTTATACTGCAGGAACAGTGAACGTAGTTATATATTGCAGTACAAATTCCTTTATACTGCAGGAACAGTGAACGTAGTTATATATTGCAGTACAAATTCCTTTATACTGCAGGAACAGTGAACGTAGTTATATATTGCAGTACTAATTATTTTATAATGCAGGAACAGTGAACGTATTTATATATTGCAGTACTAATTCTTTTATACTGCAGGAACAGTGAACGTAGTTATATATTGCAGTACCAATTTTTTTTGACTGCAGGAACAGTGAACGTAGTTAGATTGCAGTACCATTTTTTTTTTACTGCAGGAACAGTGAATGTAGTTATATATTGCAGTACTAATTCTTTTATACTGCAGGAACAGTGAACGTAGTTATATATTGCAGTACTAATTCTTTTATACTGCAGGAACAGTGAACGTAGTTATATATTGCAGTACAAATTCCTTTATACTGCAGGAACAGTGAACGTAGTTATATATTGCAGTACAAATTCCTTTATACTGCAGGAACAGTGAACGTAGTTATATATTGCAGTACTAATTCTTTTATACTGCAGGAACAGTGAACGTAGTTATATATTGCAGTACTAATTCTTTTATACTGCAGGAACAGTGAACGTAGTTATATATTGCAGTACAAATTCCTTTATACTGCAGGAACAGTGAACGTAGTTATATATTGCAGTACTAATTATTTTATACTGCAGGAACAGTGAACGTAGTTATATATTGCAGTACTAATTCTTTTATACTGCAGGAACAGTGAACGTAGTTATATATTGCAGTACTAATTATTTTATACTGCAGGAACAGTGAACGTAGTTATATATTGCAGTACAAATTCCTTTATACTGCAGGAACAGTGAACGTAGTTATTTATTGCAGTACAAATTCCTTTATACTGCAGGAACAGTGAACGTAGTTATATATTGCAGTACAAATTCCTTTATACTGCAGGAACAGTGAACGTAGTTATATATTGCAGTACCAATTTTTTTTGACTGCAGGAACAGTGAATGTAGTTAGATTGCAGTACCAATTTTTTTTTACTGCAGGAATAGTGAACGTAGTTAGATTGCAGTACCAATTTTTTTTAGACTGCAGGAACAGTGAATAAGCCAGGTTCCCCGGCGCTGGGATAGAGGGGGGAGGGGGGGATGAAAGGAAGAGGGGAAAAAAATTGATGAAAAATGCAAATGATATTCAACCAAGTAAACCAGCCGGTGTACTCGTGTTTATTGTGAGAAGGTGGATAGTAATAAATCAGTTTCAGCTCCGATGGATAGCATATGAACACATAACAGGAATCACACGTATATGTGTAATTTGTAATGACAAAAAATGTTGGACAACAGCCACTCACTCCTGATGCTAAAATCAGCCGGCTTAGCCACTAAAATAAGTGTAAACACAGAAGGAGTCAACACTGTAGTTCATCCGTCGGGAACGGATTTCCCAATTCAATTAGGTACTTTGTAGTAGAACTGGGATATATACATATACACAGCTTATGCTCGTGTTTGTTTCTGAAACAGATAAAACATACCCAGAAACACTACCTTAAGGACATGTAAAAAGTCTCATAATCGCTTGACCAGCTGAAACACAAAAGGAATCGTTTATACGCTTCTAAGGCAGTAAAACAATAGAGTCTGTAAAATCCCTTGCTTCACACTTCTATGTGCCGGACTAGTAAATAAATCAAACAAACTGTAAGCCGGAAGTATAGGCTGAAGCACTATATGTTGGGACCAATCCCCTTCTATTTTTTTCCCCTGGCTGCAACTACTCTCTCTTGGGAAGCGCAGATTATCCATCTCTGTCTACTATGCAGGAACAGTGAACCTTGATATATAGCAGTACCAATGGACTCAACAGGACAGAGCACAGGACACAGCACCACTGGAATCAGGACAGAGCACAGGAAAAAGCACCACTGGACTCAGCAGGACAGAGCACAGGACAAAGCACCACTGGACTCAGCAGGACAGAGCACAGGACACAGCACCACTGCACTAACCACCAGGACAGAACCACAGGAATGACCAGGACAGAGGACACCATTAAAACACACCCTCCCGCTTCCCTGATCAATGCCCGAGTGAAGATGGCGGCGGCAAGCGGGGAATTTAAATAATCCGAGTATCGCGAGATCCGATGGCGGAAGTAATGACCAAAAGCCTCGTTTTCAGTTTGGCAATCGGCGCAAATACCCGAACAGTGCTCGGATCGGGCTCGGATCCGCACTGTTTGGGGGTGCTCTGATTTAGAAAATCCGAGCCCGCTCATCGTTAGTAGACAGCAGACAATAGCTGTGGTCAGAACAGGTAGACGGATCAGAGGTGCAGGAGGCAGACAAAGCAGTGGCGAGGAACAGAAGCCAAAGTCAGATGCACAAGCAATCAGTAATAATAGTATGCAGGGCACTGGACAGAAATGAGTCAATAATCTTTTAGTCACAGTCACAAATTGACCATGTTCCATAGCACTTTTCCAGTAGTGTCTAGCAAAATGGCATTTTTAAATGAACCTTTCACTAATATCACCTATTCTACTCCTGGGGCGGAAAATGCTAGAGATGTAAATGTACTTAGATTAGGTGTTGGTGAACACTGGCTGTATTTGCATGTTCCTTTTAAACTTTTTTAAAAGACTAGAGATTGCATTAATTTCCACTACTGTTTTCTGCCTATATTATATATTCTATTTTAGGTTAAAATGACAATCGCTTCCGCCTTAATCATTGTTTTGTCCAATTTCCTAAGTATTTCCTAAATATTTGCAGATATTGCAGGTATAACTATATACAGATATTAAACACTGGATTGTGTGAACAAATATGGCCAACATTTTTTTGCTTATAGCCCAGAGCAACCATGGTTGCCAAATATCAATCAATTTATTGAAATGAACAAAAAGTTTTGAACATTTTAAGATTTAATTATGTAAATATAAAATGTAGCTCATGAGCAATTATTTGAAACATTTTTTTATTCATCTGAAATATGCAAATTGGTGTATGACACTTTGGAATTCAAGGACAATCACAAATGTAACCACGTATGAACCAGATGGGTGAAAAGGTTCTGAGATATGTAAAAATAAAAATCCAATCTTTTCTACCAACATTGGATTGGATTTTATTTTTCACACCCATTTGATTACCTGTCAAATTCCTAGCAGGCTGCAGCATGCCACAAGACAAGTAGGGATTGTGAATGACTGACATTCCTAAGGACTTGGACCAAGAAATGTCATTTTTTCCAGTTAACATAAATGAAATTCCTACTGCATATGCATATTGCCTTGGTGATGTCATGATTCATGTTTCATATTGTGTCTCCTTTCACTCTCTCAGTTGTCTGTGCCAAATGTGCACCATAGGGGGCAACATCATTTTTTGATTTTTCACTCATTGGGAATAACTGTTTCTTTTTTTTACTGAATAAAGTATTTTTGTGGGGACAAATAAGGATTTATTTTGGAAGCATAGTTAAGTAATTACATTTTTAATTTATGGGCATTATACAGAGAAAAAATAGAAGGAAAGTGGAAAAATGCATGATTTCATGATTCTACCCTTATTTAGTCTCTTGAATTCAAACACAAACTTTAGCCATTAGTTTTTTTCTGTGTCTTTTAAAGTGTACATTGTCCAAGGTTTTGTCTATGTTTGAGTTAGATATATATATATATATATATATATATATATATATATATATATATATATATATATATAAGTAAATATAATATAGGAACATTCATCACAAGCATATTACATTCAAGCAAACAATGACCTTTGAGTATATCATTTTCTGTGTTGTAAATTAATCTAGATTTCATTTAGTGATTATGCAAATAAATTAATGGTTTAATTCAATGTGTCGTTGTCATTATCTAAAGTTGCTGCGAAGTGTGCTATAATTGGTAAGTGATGAGTAATATACAGAACTAGAGTACATGCCCTGCAGTGTCAGATCTTTTACCCAGACAGCGACCACACCTCTCATACAGGTATGGATGAATGTGGACATGGGTGTGTTTCAGCTGCTGCTGACAAGTCAGGTAAACACTCCCAAAATGCACTGAGGCAGAAAGGAGTGTCTTAGATTTCCTATACCTGTGCGGCCGGAGAATGATTAACTTTCTTTTGTCGTTTATAAACCTTTCAGATGAGCTACCAGGTCACTTGAACACTGTCATGTTGTCTTGGGGGCATAAGCAAGGAGTGGAATGTATTGGCAGCTTCTTAAAAGAACAAGGTAAGCGTAGTCTCTGTAAACTTCGATTGCATAATCAATGACTTTGACCAGGTCACTAAAACTATTAGGAAACTCAACTGAGACACATAGATAGTATTATTTCTTTCTGGGAAGTATATAGGTAGCTCTGTAGCCAGATCTGTACATGTCCTGAGTAAATGAACCAACATAATATAGTTTCTTAAAAAGCTCTGAGGTAATTTACAAAAACAGGATTCAAGTATTAGTCAGTTTCTCTTTATGTACTTATCAAAGTATTCAGCCCTTTGAATAAATGTTTAACCAAGCTAATGTTTACAGAATAGAGATGAAAGGCAATGCTTTTGTGTTTTGTTTATGAACCAATGCGTGACGGCTGACATACTGACTGGGCAGACCAACGTAGCAGGAATCATTGTTATGCCAATTTTGTTACCATGGCATGATTGTTATTAAATATGGTCCTGGTATATTGTTTTATTTAGCAGAAAATAATGGGACATTGTCAACAAAGATTTACAACATCAACAGTTATAATAAACAGTTGATATGACTATACTATACTATACTGTGCATGGGCTCCTGTAATAATTATGTAACCCTGTCACCAGATGTCATTTAATGATTCATTTAGCAAGCTTTGTAGGATAAGAAATAGCATTCTCTGTAATATTGAATGCAGATATTAGAAGTCCCCTTATAAACAATAATAATGTAAAGCATCCAATTCCATATACAGAGGTTTAGCCACCAATATATCTGCCAAATATCCAGGCAATCTGTAATATAAACTGTATTTGCATGAGGAGTGCTATTTTATTACCTGCATAATGAGGCAGAGGGGAGGTAGTTTGCCTAAATAAATACAGCAATACTTATGTATAGTGGTGTTGGTTATGAATATGTGGCCTCATACTGTAACATCATTCTTGCTAATTTGTCAGACAAATGAAAAATAGCAAATTCAATCAAGCATTGAAACCCTATGTAGTTAGCAGTGAACACCGGAACTGTCCTCGCTAACCCATACAATAATGTTTGCGTAAAACCCATTGCATTTACTTGCAGCATTTAGACACGGGTTGTGGGTTATACCATATATTTTTCTGAAGATTTCAGAGCACTTACTTTCATTTCAGAAGATCTTTCTACTTGTTTCCTGGGATTTCTCATCACTAAACAAAAGGTTTATATTTACTAAACTACAGGTTTGAAAAGATAGATGTTGCCTATAGCAACCAATCAGATTCTAGCTGTTTAGTACAGTCTACAAAATGACAGCTAAAATCTGATTGGTTGCTATAGGTAACATCTCCACTTTTTCAAACCCGCATTTTAGTAAATATACCCCCTAATGCCAGTTGTTGTTCAGGAGGACAATTTGTGTTGTGAGAGTAGGAATTACATTCTACTTGCAAGTTTTGTGTGGTCACGCACACTATTCAAGCTATACAAGGTGGCAATAACTTCAAGCATCATCTAGCTCTTAGTTTGGGTGGGCTAGCATGTAAAGGTGCCATTAAAAATGTAATATGTTCATATTTAAAAGTGGATAAGCATTGGAAAAATGTTGCTCTTTTGTATGTTGTCAACTATATGCATCCCACTTTATAATAAATGAATTGAGCAACACTATAATATTTATAGAGGCCCTGAAGCACGAAGATGAGCAACTAATTGCAACTTCAGTGTGGACATCCTTCTCTACATAGTTAATGGGCCAAATTATTTCAGACAAATAAGGTAACCATTCATTTTCTTGATTTTGAATACATGCTTCCAACCTTCACAGTCCCCCTCTTCCAATGCTGGATGAAAAAGACAAAGAAAAGAAGGAAATTATATGTTTCTTACTGAATTTTATCTAACTTTTTAGTTATATAACTGGAAAAACACATGTTGGCTCCTATAGATTTAAACATATGTATATTATTTTATTTTTAACTCAAAATGCAAGGTGGCTTAGTGGTTAGCACTTCTGCCTTACAGCACTGGGGTCATGAGTTCAATTCCTGACCATGGCTTTATCTGTGAGGAGTTTGTATGTTTTCCTGTGTTTGCGTGGGTTTCCTCCGGGTGCTCTGGTTTCCTCCCACACTCCAAAAACATACTGGTAGGTTATATTACTGCTAACTAATTGACCCTAGTCTGTGTGTGTCTGCCTGTGTGTGTGTGTGTGTGTTAGGGAAATTAAACTGTAAGCCTCAATGGGGCTGGGACTGATGTGAGTGAGTTCTCTGTACAGCGCTGCGGAATTAGTGGCGCTATATAAATAAATCGTAATAATAAAATACAGATTTCTGTACTATGCACCACAACCAGTGGTAATCATCATTACGATGACCACCATTCTGACAGGAGTTATAGCGATCAACATATTACTGTAGGAAATGCAGAATTACCTAAAAATTATACTAAATATATGTGACAGTCATCCTATAAACAGCATAAAATGCTGTCAGTGTGGTTGTCGTCATTTAAAATGGCAACAGTCACATTGGCGGTATTAAGGGGGCAATGCGAGGACCCAGCAAGTGTTTAAAGTCCAAAGCTTTTTTTAAATAAGTGCTTGCTATAAACCCTATTTACCTTGCCAATGCTAGGGTTAATAGGAGGGAGTTGGATTTTTTTTGTTTCGTTTTGTATAAAAGCTGTTTATTCAGAATATGAACACTAGCCGCAGGGGTAGACTAGGGGAAATAATTTATCATGGGATGTTCCCTAAATCTGGTGCAATAAAAACAAAACAAAATTAAAAGAACACTTCACTCCAAAACAAGTGTGTGTGTGTGTGTGTGTATATATATATATATATATATATGTTTGTATGTATGCAGTGCCGGACTGGGACTAAAAATCAGCCCTGGCATTTAAGGTACACAGGCCCACCTTAGCTCCAACAGGAAAGAAAACATGTGCCGCCACGCAGCGGCAGCGCCGAACAGGGCGTGACCTCACTGTGTTGTGGGTGTGGCCAACATGGGGTATTGATACATACATTATAATAATACATTACATTTATCATTTTAGACAAATACACAGGCACTACTGTTAGAAGCACACAGCTTTGCCTTCACAAGCAGTACGTTGTGAAGCGGGACATACCTCCCAACTGTCCTTGCAGTCGGACCAAATCCTGACTAAGTGAGACATTCACCCAAATTCAGGACTGCCCCACCAGATTCAGGACAGTTGGCAGGCTGTCCTGCTCTCTCCTACCTGTCTTGGTCACTTTCACCACTTGTAGCAGCTGGTTTCTTTAGCTCAGTTCATTCTTGTCTTGATCCTGGAATATTGGATGCCCTATTTTGAAAAAAAAAATGGATACATGAGATTTAGAAAACTCCCCGGTGTTAAAACAATAGCACTCACGTTTTATAATTAGGTGTTATGTGCGTATTGTCGCTAACCAATAACGATTGTCGAACCTCGATTTGTGTTTCCAAAGCACAAAGATTTATTCGCAAATAGTAGAATAAATATGCTCAAGCGAAGTAATAGTAAATACAGCCGTTATTTATCGCAGGCGCTCTGGATCCAGTGCAGTCATTCAATCCTGAAGTCTGGGGACAAGATGTCTGCCCTCTGGATCACAAGCTGCTGCTTATATACACAATCACATACAGTAATACAATGAAGATGGAATAGCTTGCATCTATTGGTCCAGGTCTCAGGAAGGTCCAAGGGGTCGTCATCATTGGCCAGTTCATACAAAGGAATCCAAAGGAGGGGGTCATCTCAGCAGGGGGTATGCTCTGCTCTTCCCGCCAAGATTCCTTAGTCTTAAGTAGTTCATAATTCCCTATCATTCATAACTTGTGTATGCACTCTGCGATTCCCTCGCAGAGTGAACCAAACCGTAGGATATGTGACAAGGTTCATTATGATGCCACTCATGATGTTATTCCTTCAACCCGTTCCGTGTATTTCACTAATATGCATGTAACTCTGATATAACATATAAATACTACTATATTTCGACATAACTGACTATGTGTTGCAACTACCATTAATGTGTACTATTTTATAAGTATGCGTGTTTGTGCGAATGTATGGTAAAAGACCGATTACTGTTGCTGCCACGTGTAGTGGATGCGTACGCCCTTTCACGCCGTAGCGTGCCCTTGTATGTAGTAGCGTACCGTACGCATCTTTTCAGACAAAGACAACCAAGTTTGCTAGACTTTAATTGAAATGACTTTATCCAATTTACTGACTTCGACATAGGCCTCCCTCCAGTCCCCACAATAATAATATTCACATTTAATAAGTAGACCTCCAACCAGCTCCAACATTAAATTAACAGTATACCCATTTATTCAACAAAATATTTCCCTCCCTCCAAACAGCAATAAATTAAATAGCATTAAAGTGTAATAAATATAGCCATTTTTCACAACCATCCCGACAATAAATAATTCATATTCACAATTAATAAATAGCCCTCCATATTCAACTGATAGCCCTAAACCACCCCAGCATTAAATTAAAGGTTCCTTCACCTCACCTTAAATAATTAGCCCCCACCTACACTCCACCATTAAATGGCATACCTCCCACACTATATTAAGATCCTCCCTTCCCTCACATATTATATTAAAATACTGCACACACAAACACACACTATGTGAACATGGTAAATGCACACTATAGCAACATGGGGCCACACAGAAACACTATTAGCCACACTATTACCCACACACACACGCTATTACCCACACAATAATCACACAGCCACACTCACTATTTGCTACACAGCCACACTAATAGCCCCACACACACTATTTGCCACACAGACATATTACACACACACGCACAGACACTTACCTTACTTCCAGCAGCAACACTGTGCACATGGGCGGCAGAAGGAGAATCAGTGACAGCCGCCTATGCGAGCAATCACATGGGACAGCACCACGTGACAGGTGCCCTCCCATGTGATTACCGCATAGCCGGCTGTCATTGATTCTCCGTGCGCCAAGCAGCGCGGAGTGTTGCTGCTCGGCGGACATGCGGACCGGCCCCTCTGGCCATCTGCCCTTCTGGCTTTTGCCAGAAGTGCCAGATGGCCAGTCCGGCCCTGTATGTATGTATGTATGTATGTATGTATGTATGTATGTATGTGTGCGTGTTTGTTCCTTTCCACAGAAAAGGGAGTCTGTGAGTGTTTCTTGGCAATACAAAAGCACAACCTATTCAGCCATTCATGGTACAAGAAAAGTACTCCGTTTTCCCAACAACAATGAAATTCTCCAAACTATCACCAAAACTGCCTCAGAGGAAAATCAACAGCAATGCTAAACGATCTATTTTGATAAGATTGATGTCAACATTTTTTTAAAAGCACTTTGAAGAGCAGTTCAGTACTGTGACTTGTGGTTAGAAAATGATGGAAGCATATATAACTGTCACTATGGTACTTTTCACCTGGTTGTGATCACGTCAGATACAGATTTCAGTTTCCAACAGCCATAGAAACTTTTCTGCCCATGTTCTAGATTATTATATAAATGTGTATTCAGTTCCGCTGAAAGATTGTACTTCCTATGACTATTCCATCACCCAAAAATGGGCAATTACCTAACAAGAGAGTAAAGTACAGGTAACCTCTAAATTCACCCTTAATCCCTGTGTAAGATTCGAAGGCATATAAAATGCATATAAATTATGAAAACATTTCTTGTGCAAAAAATGTTTGTCTGAGGCTCCTGCTTTTTTTTTTTTTTTTTTTTTATCTATTCCCCTCATCCCATTTTACAATCTCTGAAGGAACATCCGATGTGTCCACAGCTTATCACAGTTAGGGAGGGTGCTTGTAGAGTTGCGCAGGTAGGGGTAGCCTATGCTGTTTTTACTTGTTTTTTTTTTCCCCTTATGCAAATGTGTTCTATCATGGTGAGATTCTAACAAAAGCTATCACATTTGCTTGGGTTATTAGAACATAGGAGCTTTATTGTGTTTTCTAGTTCAGTAAATGATGAACTCCATATGTTTGTAATTTTTTTTAAGAAGGTTTATGAAATTTAAAGATGTTTTCTTGGTGAGTGCATCGAAGCGCACATAAACTGACAGTAGAACATACTCCTCTGTATCAATTGTTTATTAATCGGTTGACATCCAACATGTACAACCAGCGGATCGATGTGTGATGCAACAATGCGCTGGTCTATTTAGTGATGCAATCAAAACGCACAGCAATAGTATTTTCTGCTGATGAATCCAATCTGAAAGTAAAACTCTTACAATCAGAGATACAATATGGAGTAAGGCAAGTTGGGCAAACAGCAGCTGTAAAGGTAAATGAGGATCAATAGTCTAACATGTCTATGGCATACTTGCCAACTCTCCCTGAATGTCAGGGAGACTCCCTGATATAGGGGTGATCTCCCTCACTCCCTGAAGAGTCTGGCATTCTCCCTGATGCTGATCCAGTACAAGGCGTGGTTGGCTTCACCATCTGTGGCATGATGACACTGTTCAGAAATTGTGTCCTATGTCCATGTATTGATGACTATGGAGGTGGCCATTTTCATGGAGACCAAGATTTAATCAAAGACTGACAGGTAAGACAACATGACTTCAGTAATGGAGACAGAAATGCAAAAGAAACTTCAGTCTCTAGAGATTCATTAGCTGCTTTTATTTAACGCATATTTGCCTACTCTCTGGGAGACTCCCGCATTTCTGGAAGACCTCATGGGCTCCCGGGAGAGCAGGGCAACCTCCCAGTTCTCAACCCCGCAATAGATGTGGTGGGGGGTGGGGCTTAATGATGCAAACATCGCATTATCTTAGCCCAACCCCATGCTGTAATTGGCCACAATTGTGACAATCGTTTAGGGGCGGTGCCAAAATGATGCTATTTGTAAAGCCCCGCCCCCGCAAGCCCACCTCCACCGGGATCTCCCTGAAGCCAACGAGGAAAAGTTGGCAAGTATGGTCTATGGTTATGCTGAAGATTATCAGAGATTGGTAGTATTGGAACTCGAAGATATATGTTGCTGAATGGATACATTCAAAACATGTTGCTGCATATCCTCATATTTCCATAGCCTGGAATTCTTCAGGGCGAGTGATGTGTTTTACAAAACTGTGCAGCAATGTATTTGAACATGTGTGGGTACAAACAGGTAACGGGGTCTGTCATATTACTAGAATAGTATAGGAACCTACTCGGGTAACTTGCCCACTCCCCCCACATTTGTATCCTGCTGCCCTGGTGGATGTGGCTGCTCAGATGGTGCAGAACCCATAGATTCTGCAGCGCTGGGACAGGCACATGTAAAAGACAGCTTATGCTTGCATTTGAGTCTCAACAGAAGTTCTTCCATTCTGCTAGGGACGCCATTGCTACTGTGTAACCATCAAGTGACGTGGTAGCACTCCCAGTGTAGTTAGGAATCTCTGCAGTTCTAACACCAAGCATGTGCTAACCTTTCCCTGGTGGAAGGTTGTTGTAGATGACTGACAGGAAGTGGACAGGGCAAATCTGAGTTGTGATCTAATGAAGTAGAACAAATCAACATGATCCACAGGCAGAATTTAAAAAAAAAAATTGTTGCAATTCACAAATTTTAACTGCAGATTGTTAAAATCATAGCCCCCAGAATTTCAGGAGCTTTATAAAAATATTGTAAAGATCCATTACTAGCTTACAGTTAGGTATTTGCAAGGCCAATTTTTTAAGAATATTTTTCAATTACTTTATAGTTACTTTCCAGAGTTTTATTAATATTATAAAACTGCACAAAACATTCAAGAATAACTTCTGCTGAGAACATTTTTGGTAATGAAACTCTCAAAATGTCAATGGGGTTATGTGTTTCAAATTTTATAGTTCATGACGCCTATGTACAAATACAAAATCACATTTTAGTTTGCTCTGCTCATCGGGGAAGTTTGGTAGTTTTTGTACTTTCAGGGCTTTCAGATGATGTGATATTGGATTACAGGAAACTTTGCAACTTGTGTCTATCTGTATGTGTCTAATGGTAATTTCCCGTTAACTGTTTACAGTTCATCCTCACATATAGGGATAAAAACTAAATTAGACTAATTTATAGATCCTTTGCTTTGGGGAAAGAAAAAGATGGGGGAAACACGGTGGCTTAGTGGTTAGCACATCTGCCTCACAGCACTGGGGTCATAAGTTCGATTCCCAAACATGGGCCTTATCTGTGTAGAGTTTGTATGTTCTCCCCATGTTTGTGTGGGTTTCCTCTCACACTCCAAAAACATACTGGTAGGTTAATTGGCTGCTATTAAATTGCCCTTAGTCTCTCTCGGTGTGTGTGTGTGTGTGTGTGTGTGTGTGTGTGTATATGTTAGGAAATTTAGATTGTAAGCTCTAATGGGGCAGGGACTAATGTGAATAAGTTCTCTGTGCAGCGCAGTGTAATTAGTGGCGCTATATAAATAGATGATGATGATGAAAGATGTATCCTTTATGTCCGTTCACCCTCTATGCCTACATAATCTCTTAATGCCTCCCTAATATCCTCCATTGCATTATGTTCGTCCCCTTTCTCTCTCACAAGCTATAGTAGAGTAAGATGAGACTCTCTGTGGGGGAAATGGCATTATTGCTGTAGATACTAGTTAACTCATATGTATTTCACCCTAAAATTAATACTTAACAATTAAGGGAAAACTAAACCAGTCAAATGAGTCTAAAGGTTAATCTAAGCTTGTCGGCATGTTCAGCTTCAGGTTGCTGAAGTGAAGTGTCCTAAGACATTATGAACAGTTTAATCTTGGTATGTACTGGAAAATTACATTTTAAACAATATAACAGTCCAGTACAAAAAAAAAATCATACTGTATGTTTTGTACAGTCCTTTCTTAGATGTCTTGTCTATGTGAAGTACATATGCTACATTGTTTCTTGATACTTTAACAAGCGGTGTTCCACTGAAAACTGTCTATTTTTATCATTAATGAATTATACATATAATGAAAAGCCTTTATTTTGGCAGCTATGTATTAACCTTGAATGTAGATAATAGCTTGCATGTTTCTTTATACTGTGTACATGTCTTTATATCTTCAATTATGTATACAGTAGTGCTACTCCTTATGCACATTATTCGAAGTATCTAATACATATAGATAGTTATTAGAAGCACTGATTGTTGCACGGCTACTAATTGTAAAACAATGTGACCATTGCTTTGTGCCAGGTTATGTCCTCTTTACACAGGAAACTGTACCTGGCCTTAATAATAATAAGGTTAGTGGCAATAGTGTGGGTTGCAATGTGCATTAAAAAAAGATTCACTTGCCATTGACTCAAAATACAAAGAGGTAAAAAGTGGTACTGCACTATAAGACTGATTTAGAGTTGAATGCAAAAATGTCTGAATTGTTGTGTTTAAATTTAAATGCATGTGGGCCATGGACAGCAATCCTCTGTAAATATGTCTATTTGCATTAGAGATGGTCACTCACCCCCGTGTTTTGGTTTTGGATCTGGATTACCTTCGGGTTTTGGTTTTCGCAAAACCACCCTTGCGTGTTTTGGTTTTGTTTGGTTTTGTTTTGCAATTTTGTTAAAAAATCTATTTTTTGGGCCTAAAATAACCTAATTTAGTGTTCCACCTGTTTCTTGGATAAGTAAGGTAATTGTAAAGCTAATAAATTATGGAAAAAAACAGTTTTATTCCTAGTAGGCCGTCATTAATTCTACACACAAACCAGATTGTCTTCCTCTCCATCTATGCCTATTGGCAATGCAGCCATCGTCTTTGGGTGTATATTATACCCTACACTTATAGTTAAATATATAAAGAAATGGACAAAGGCAGTTTGGTTTCTGTCTGTATATGCCCCCCTCCACTTGTAGAAAATAGTAAAAAATTCAGCCATTATAGACTGTACAATATAAATGGAAATGGACAAAGCCAGTTTGGGGTCAGTCTGTGTATGACACCTTACCCTTATGGAGAGATTGCCAAAACAGCAGTCTTTCAAGACTGTACATGATATAGAAATGCCCCAAGTCCCTTTCCTATTTGGGGGTAGATTTCACCCTACACTTATATAGAAAGTTTTAAAAAGATGTTATCGTCATCATCTTCAGCTTCATCCTCCCTCGCCCTCATCAGCGTGTACATCATCATCACAGACTATCAATTCATCGCCGCTTGAATCCGCCATTAGAGAGCAGTCAGCGCTTGGATGTCTTGGATGGTGAAGGCCTTCCTCGTGGAAGATGTAGTTCATTTTTATGAACATTATTTTCTCTACATTTTTTGGAAGTAACCTCCTACGGCGATCACTGACTAGGTTCCCGGCTGTGCCGAATACTCTTTCAGAGTACACACTGGAGGGTGGGCAGCTTAGGTATTGCAAAGCAAGTTTGTACATGGGTTTCCAAATGGCTTGCTTTTCTTCCCAGTAAGGAAAGGGACTGTCTGACATTTCCATATCAATTACCTCTTGAAAATAATCCTCCACCATCCTTTGCATGTTAATACTCGGATTGGATGGCAAGGTCACACATTTTTTTCAAACCAGCCTGGATGTTAAACTGTTCTGGACTGCCAAAGGAGTCTTCCCTGCTTCGCTTTGGAAAATTTAATTTTTTTACGAGCAGCAGCTGCTTGAGAAACTAAAGGAGGACACGTCGTCAAGCCAAGGCCCAGTTCAGCGAACAACTTGCTGAGCAACAGCTCCTTGCAAAAGTTCACATCTCATTCATTTTCAAGCAAAGACTCAATGTAGGTCTTAAACCTTGGATCAAACACAGTGGCCAAAATGTAGTGATCCGAGTTCAAGATTTTAATAACTCGAGGATCATTGTGAAGCGAATTAAGTACTTGATCTACAAGGCCAATATACTTTGCGGAATTGCTTTCTTTCATCTCCTCCTTCAGTTTCTCAAGCTGCTTTTCCAATAGTCTAATTAAAAGAATGACTTGGCTCAAGCTAGCAGAGTCTGCACTCACTTCACACGTCACAACTTCAAATGGTTTCAACACCTTGCACAGCACTGAAATGATTCCCCACTGTGCAAGAGTGAAATACATCCCCCCTTCTTTCCCAATGTCATGGCTTGTGCAATATGCTTGGATGGCTTTGCACTGTTCCTATATCCTCTGAAGCATGTACAGGGTGGAATTCCACCTTGTTGATACAAAGAGTGGCTTGCCTGTGACAAATGTTACGTAGTGGTGTACATGCTGCTGCTGTTCCTGCTTGGGAAGGTGAATGACCAAGCCAGTGGGCGGTCACAGTCATATAGTCTTTGGTTTGCCCACTTCCACTTGTCCACATATCTGTGGTTAAGTGGACAGTGGGCAGAATGGCATTTTTCTGAGCAATCTCTACATTTGTACACACTTTTTGGTATAGTTGTGGAATAGCTTTACAGGAAAAATGGTGTCACGATGGAATTCTGTAACACGGACACAAAACCTCAATTAACTGTGAATAAACAGCTGCGTTTATTGTGGATATTGGACGCAGATCTAACCCTAACATGGTAGCCATGGCATCTGTGATTCGCTTGGCGACTGGATGACTGCTGTCATATTTGCTTCCCCTAGCAAATGATTGTTTCACAGTTAATTGTTGTAATGTAGGACTGCTCTTTTTCTTGGCCTTCCTCTGGGATGACAATTCAGCAGCAGCAACAGCAGCAGCAATGGGACTAATGCTTTCTTCAGAGGAATCAATAATAGTGCAGGAGTCATCCAGCCTTAGTAAGTGGGATGCAGGGCTAACTCCGAGCTCTACTGACGATATTGATGAGGATGGCGTTGTGGGTGTATTTTGTAGCCGTCGGGATGTCGGTGACCGAAGGCTCCTAGCTGATGATGGAGTGCTTGTAATTTTTTGGGAAGAACTTTCAGCTTTTCCCTACACTTTGCCATGAACTCTCGTCAAATGGCGTAACATAGACGAGGTTCCAAGATGGATAAGGTCCCTCCTTCGACTGACTGTGGCTTGACATACTCTACAAATGGCTATACAACTGTTGTCTGGATTTGGGTAGAAATAATTCCACACATAAGAAGTGTTTTTTTTTGTTTTATCCCAAGTATAACAATGGCCTTTTTCTTGTCACGTGCCAGAACTGCTGCCACTGGAGCAGGACTTACACAAACAACCTCATCCTCATCAACATCCTCATTAGCGCCCTCGTCGCCTACACAAATCTCCCCCTCATCCTCTTCTAATTCCAAAGTGGCATCCTCAATTTGTGTATCACTGGCTACACTCGGGCTGTTCAGGCACACATCAGCAGAACTGCTGAAAGGGCCCTTCTTTATAGGTACACAAACAGAATGCTCACAATTAGACATACCACTGGTGGATGGACTCTCCACAGGGATTGGTGTCATTTTTTATTCAGAGCATACATTATTCTCTAATGCCTTACTGTTTTCTTGCAGCTCGCCTTTCACGCGTAACAGTAGTTGTGCACCACTTTTAGACTCCAAATTACTTGGTCTTGCTTGGTCATGAGTGACCATACAAGAAGAAGGCTCAGTAACCTTTTTTGATCTGCCACTAATAGAGAAAGGTGAAGGCCTCATTCTTTCTTTGCCACTGCGTGTGTAGAATTGCATGTTGGCAATTTCTTTTTTATCGGCACTTAACTATTCCTCAGTTACACTTCTTTTTCGCTTCAACGCGGTAATTTTTTTTTGGGTGTGTTTTTTTCCCCCTGATTTAAAAAGACTATGTACTTTTACATAGGCTTTACCAGATGACATACTGGGGACACTACCATCAGGAGTGGTGCTAGCACCTGCTTGCTGATTCTGCTCATATGTGGACTGCTTTGAATCTATTTTATTGAGTCCAAACCACTTGTAGTGCAAAGTATTCAATAGATACTCCTGCTAAATATGACTTTTTGCAGCCAGAAAAATTAGTGTTTCACACTGGGGAATATGGGACTCCCCAAAGCACTTGTAGTGCAAAATATTGCAAAAAATGCCTCCTCTATCCTCCTCTCTTCCTGCTCTAACAATTGCTAATAGAATTGGTAGCAGATTTGCAATAATAATTGAAAGAATAAGGAATACAATTATTGCTCTGTCCCTGCTCTAATACAGCCTGTGACCTAACCCTGCGCTCTCCCTCTGTCAAATGGCGATGTATTGCTGTGGAGGCGGGTATTTATGCATTTCAAATATCACGAGAACCTAGCCCCAAGATCCGACGTTGTCACAATGACGTTTTGCCTCAATTTCGATTCCGAACGGGCGGGAGAGTACTGAGCCTGCTCGGCTTGGTACTCGGATAGGCAAAGTTCAGGCGGGTTTGGATCTCGGGGAACCGAGCCCGCCCATCTCTAATTTGCATGCATTTTAAGATGCATGCAACTTAAAAGCTACCGTATCTATGCAGCCAAAGCAAATGCCACTGATTAGTGTCTCTGGGAGGAGAGGGCAGCAAGTGCAAATTATGTGTAATTGTAAATATGGAGCATTTTTTTGGGCGGAGCTGGAGTATGTATAATTAGAGGTTGGTGATATCATCAGTCAGTCACTCATATTTTTTTTATTTTTTTTTTCTCCTGAAAGCAGAGATTGACTAATATTTTAGTTTTAAATACCTCCATTAAAAATCCACAAAATTGCCTCTAATTTATATAATCTTTCATACATATATTCACATTCTAGTGGCAAGAAGAATACAATACAGTGCTTATTCTGGTGGCAAGCATACAAAGCAGAGCCCCTTCTGGTGACCCATAAAACATGCAGAGCTTTATCTGCACCCTGTAAGACATGCAGAGTACTATCTGGTGACTGACATACAATGCAAAGCCCATTCTGATGACATATACAGATGGAACAAGTTTATTGTAGACATATTGCACAATCAAGCACTTACTACTCTGCATGTCATTTGGAACATTCGCCTCTCACGGAATCACACTTCATTTGTTAAACAAAGTAACAGATTTTATTAACAAAACCTAGAGAACTGTATGACATGCAGTCGAGCATGTACTTTCAAGTTCAGAGCCTGATCGTACGTACCATATGTCTAAATCTAATATACATTCTCTATACCGAAACAGAGACAAATCTGATTACCTGTATAAAATACAACGTCTTTTCTAGAGATAGGAATGCAAAGGGTAATACTATATCATAAAAATGACATTCTGAGTACAGTGTAAAATACGGATGACACTCTGCTTGTCAGTATATCTATAATACAGTAAATGTTCTGGTGACTAGTATATAGTGTACTGAAAATCTGGTGACTAGTATACAAAAAGTACCAAGTGCATTGAGGAAATGTTGAGAACCAGTGGTAAATGGTCTTGGCGCAAAAATATTATTTTGTATGATCACATGCATAGACTGCGAATAGGGAAAACACGGATGCTTGTTTCAACATCTCCCTTTTTTTTTTTTTTTTCCCTTTACACACATTTAGAGTATTAAGGACATTTCAATTTACATAAGTTTTACCAATAGTAGACTTTTTGTTTAAATATTCTGTTCTAGTAATAGAATAATAAGATATTAGAAATTATAAGTTTATGCATTTTTATTTTGTAGGTTTGTAGCTGATTTGGAGTAATTTAAAAATGGCCAAAAATTCGCACTTGGAATCTCCATTAGCATTTATTAAAGAATCAAAGTACATCACTAGGTAAGTCTTTACCCAGCAGTACCTATTCCAGCTAGTATTAATTAAACCTTACAGCTACTTATATGCTATGTTGATCACCAGCAAGTTGACAGTTTCACTTTTCTATATATAGAAGCATCCTAGCCCCTCCTAACACGGAAACCAGAGCCCTCCCATGCTTCAGGGTTCCTATCGGACTCCCAGGGGCAGGAAACTGCGAGACACTTGGCCTTTTCATTATATCTCATTCGTCGGTCGCCTAGCAACCAGCCACAACACTACTAAGAATTCAGTCCATAGCAAAGCATTTCAAATAATGTATTAATTATTAATATGCCATGTGTTTAAATTAATATTATTTATTAGTAAAACACATACTTTACACCATAACCATAATTTGAATGTCTTATTATCAAGGCAATTTTCTACAATTTTCTATTTTCAGCTGAACATTATGTTTATGTTTAAATAACACTACAGAACATTTACAGTGCAAAGCTGTTACTATGGTGCATGTTTTGGTATTCTCACGGTTACTGTTTAGACAGAAAACATGTTGCAGTACATGTTCATGTAATGTATTTAGACTTCATGTGGCATAAGTAACTCGGACTGAAATTTATCACACAAGGAGAACGACTGGGGTTTATTTGTTGTGAAGCAAACTGTAATCTTTGTTTTCATAATCTATACATTATTATTATTCGTATGGCACCACAGATTCTGTAGCCCCTAACACAGTAGTATAGATATTATGTTTATCATTTTAATGTATGTCATAACATGTACATAAGGACAGAGCAGAATAATAAATGCATTAACACAATTAAAAGAACAAATGAAAGGCATACAGAAACTGTTCAGCGTAAGTAATGACAAGGACACACATGAGACATGCGGTAGATGAGTCTGCCCATGAGGGCTTACATTCTAGAGGGAGGGGGTAATGAGAAACAATAGGAGCTAAAGGGACACAAAAGTTAGCAGTCCAGGCAGGTACAACAGGTGAAGGCTAAATAGTTGAAATGGAAGGTGGGTAGGTTGAAGTAGATAAGGATATTGGGCAGGGAGGAGAGGTAGGATAGGAGGGGGCAGTGTGGAGAGACATGGAGTGTACTCAGTGTAGTTTGCGTAGAGGTACGTAGTAGCAGTGTCGGACTAGGGCATGAAGGGCGCACCAGGGAAATGTAATGATAGGGGCCCATGAAATAGTGTGTGTGCGCCATTGCAAAGCCTGAAGGGGTATGGCCAGCCACCAATGGGGCGGAAGGAAAGTAAAATAACTGCCACAGTGACCTTACCTGAGTGATACTTCTCTTCTTCTGGCACAGTGGCAGAAAGCAAGGATCATCACTCAGCAGACTGGGGTGTTAATTCTTATTTCCTTTCAACACACAGAACACGTGACAGGTTGAACTGGAGGTATGGCAGAGGCAAATTAAAGATTTCTACAGGGGGGTTTCCATGCCATGCTACCAGAGTCAGCATGACCTAGCATCATTGGTTATCATTATAGCCAGAGCGAGGCTGCTTTCCAACCCCTTCCCATCCACTTCAAATACACCAGCAATGCTGAGTGCACTACTGCTAGGTGCACACAGCTTTTCCTTTCCCAAGCAGAGTAGTGTGAAGCAGGACATACCTTACAACTATCCTTGCAGTGGGGTCAAAGTCCTTACTAATGAAGACTGTCACCCAAAATGGGAACTGCCCCACCAGAATTAGGGCAGTTGGAAGACTGCTATGCTCTCTTACCTGTTCTTGCAGGTTTCACTTGCTGCTGCTGGAGTCTTAAGCTCGGCTTCTGCTTGTCTGTATCTTGGAATGTTTGGTGCCTGTTTGGAAGAAGGAATAAGTACATGAAATATAGAAAGCCTAGCAATGAGTGAACCCTCTAGGCCCCCCTCCCTCAAACTAGCCTGGATGTTCAATCAATAGCACCAAAGGTTAACAAATAGGCCTCAGCCCCAATATTAAATTAATAGCATTCATATTTAATAAAGTGACCTATTTCCCCAACCTGCCTGAGATTAAATAAGTACTCACATCTAATAAATAAATGCCCCCCCCCACCCCCAAAGCAACCCTGACATTAAATAATAAGTATTCACATTTAATACATAGCCCTCTTTCTCCGTAAAATCTGCTCAAAATTCCATTATTGGCCCCAAAACTGCACCAACATTAAATAAGCAATATTGTCATCACAAATTAAATTAATAGGTACTACCATTACCCCCTATTAAATTAAATGGCCCACGCCAATAAATTAATATCTTCTACTGATTAAGGGCTAGACCTCACATTAAATTAACCCTCACCTCAGTTCTCTCCACCATCAGATGTTTAAATTTTTGAATAGAAAAAGTAAAATCTTGTTTACCCTGGAATATACAGTATATGGCACCACAGAGCAGTATAAAATGACACATGATGTAACTGTGCAAAACATAGCTTCAACCACTTTAGACAGGGCCCAGCCAAATCACTCATGAAGGAGGTAGTGTTGGTGTTCCATCACTTCTAGGGAACTATCACAACATCCATGCCCAATACTTGGCAGTTTCACTATTACTAATATTAAGATGCTGCTCGCTGGTACTTTGTGTGCACTAGTGGCGGATTAATATAACCTTAGGACCTAGGCTGAAAACTAGGAATGGGCAATGGGTGTTTACTAAATTAGACTCCTCTGTATGAGTATATTCTGCATGTACGACTAAGTGCACCAAATTTTGTCCAACGCTGCATGGTGGTTAAGATCAATTACAAGGTAATACAGCTGAATATGCTATATACTTAAAGGATAATTTCCTGACCCCATTCCTCAAAAGGCTACATACATGGGTTCTGGCATTCAGTTTCTTCAGCTGGTACTCCAACATTCCGCATGTACCCATTGCCACACCCCTTCCACAGGTAAAAATTATGTGTGTGTGACCTGATCTTTTTTAGAATGGCAACAAAAAACTGAATACTGGGTGCCAGGAAAGTAACCCTTTGATACTGTAAGAAAGTTAGAAATTGTGTAGTAGATTTTCAAACTGCAGAGCGAGTTATAATCTATCACCAGGTAGCAATCACTGACTGTTCAAGAGACGTGTATTTCACTCCCTAATGTGCAAACAATGTTCTGACCATGAACTTAAGGTTGCTCCACAAATATGGTTAATTAATCCCTCCCCCAATATTTTGACAATAAATCTTATTTTGTGAATATCCTGTAGGCAGTGTATTTGCTGTTGATGAATTGAGGTATTTAAATATTGCAGTTGAAAATCACTAGTCGCATTGGTGTCTGGAAACCCAGTGACTATTTGAGTAACAACATTATGATTTTAAGTGTAAACCCTGGGCTGGCTGTCTCAAGGGTGTATAATATTGATTCTAAGTTTCATGCACCAAATGGTGTTGCTGTGCTTTGACTTGCTGTTGTCAGTCAAGGTTGGCAGCAAAGCATGAATGAGGACTTCACCCACCAGGTGTCAACCCAAGAGAATCATTGCTAAACTCACCAGAAATAAAGTAACCTCAAAGTGTAATTGGGGTACAAGCCAGTATGGCATATTTATGAACAGGCTAAAGAAGAGTGAAGAAATTGTGAGAGCATGGGGTGGGAAAGCATTAAGGTAAATGAACAGGGTTACATCATACATACAATTCTATGCAAACAAATTAAAACCATCAAAAGGTAAACTCCAACTGTTAATTTATTTTCCAAAAAAATACAACAGTAAATACTATAATTGATTAGAACTACTTGCTTATAAACTAACCGCAGTCCTCATCTTGCACTCATACTTTGAGTAAAGAGTTTCCTTGCTGAACAATCCATATGAACAATTATGGTTTGTCCATCTTCATACGTTGGTGCACTTGGTTGTACTCGGGACAAATGTTTGTAACAACTGTCACAGTAACGCAGCACAGCATATTTAAATTTCGATGAAAAGTGGAGATTTTTGTGTACATAAAAGTACCGCACCCTCTTGCATCCAAAGTTTCTGTTATAAAGCAGTTCTTCGGCTTCCTCATGATGCCCACCCCCTTGACAGCACTCTTGCTACCTCCAGCCATGCTAGTCTTCAGTCCCCTCCTATCTACAGACTCTTATCCCCCCTCCTTACCTGATGCCAACCTTGTACTATTCTCTCTCTGGCCTTCTCCTTCCATCGCTAATCTCTCCTGAACCCCCTGTGGACATGCCTCATAATATCAGTGTCTTGATCTTGCCTCATGGACACTCCCCCACCCTCATTTTATATATACAGGGTGAGTCGCAGTACACCCTTTTATTTCAAAAACTCTACAGGAATTGGGCCGATTGGCCGATTTCAAGATGGTGCCCATGTTTGGTACATACTGTAAAAGATAGACCACGTCACCCATACCTTACTGGAGTATTCAGGTTTCCCAATTTCCTGTAGAGTTTTTGAAATAAAAGGGTGAACTGCGCCTTTTGAATCACCCTGTATGTGTATATGTATATGTATATGTATGTGTGTGTGTGTGTGTGTGTGTGTGTGTATATATATATATATATATATATATATATATATATATATATATATATATATATATATATATATATATATATATATATATATATATATATATATATATCTCCAACCCATTTACTCATGAACTATTTATACCCTTTTTGCCTGTATAGTACCCGTTGTTGCACTATAAGCTGCTGTATCTGTATGCACAAAGTTAAGTTACTGTATGCTGTTTCTGGTATAGTGCCCATAGTTTCACAATAAGTTACAGCATGCTGTTTCTTAAATTCGTTTCTCTAGTTTGATACTCTAGTTTTTTGTATCCTGTTATCTGATGTCTGTCATATTTACATTGCCTCTTTTGCTGCTTGTCTCCACTTCCCCTTGTCCTGTCATGCCCTGTGACTTGTCTCCATCCCATCTCCCGCTAAAGCCTCTGCTTTTTATAACTTCTTACTTCCCCACTTCTTTTCTTTCCCCTCCACTCATTTTTTCTCATACCATGCCTTCTTGCTCACATCCTGTATCCATATTCTCCCCCTGCCCTATTTTGCATCCTAGATCCAGCACACTTTTGTGCACCTGTAACCCTGGCAATTTCATTCACATATCCCCACTTCCCACTCTCCCTCTTTCCTGTGCCCTTTAGAATGCCCATCTGCAATAAACTGCTCTCTGCCCACAACATCTTCATATCTAATTCTCTTAACCACCTTGCCATCACTGAAACCTGATTCTCCTCCTATGACACTGTTTTTCCTGATGCTTTCTTTTATGGGGGCCGTTTCTTAACCCATAACGTCAGGCCTGCGACTATCTTGGTGGCTGCATGGGCATCCTCCTTTCCCCCCACACTTTCATTCTGTGTAATCTTATCACCCTTGACACTGATGTCTTTACCTCCTTCCTTGAAGTGCTTCTCTCCCCCTTAATCACACTGATCTGTCCCAATCTGTCAACCTCCCTCTACAACCACTCAATCTCTTCTGCCCTTGACTCTGCCTACTCTGCAACTGCTGTTTTCCTCAACCGTTCCAATACCCAATCTTGGCACTCTAAATTTACACGTTTACATGCTCTTTCTCCTTCTACATCAGGCTCCTCTTCCCCATTTCCCGTAGGAGTCCCCCAGGCTTCCATTTTAGGCCTCCTACTCTTCTATGTGTACATCTTTTCAATGGGTGAACTTATCAGTTCCTTTGGCCTCCACTACCACCACTATACCTATGACATTCAAATCTACCTCTCCTCTCCCCATCCCTCCTCACTAATGTGTTCTGCTGCCTCTCTGCGATCTCCTCCTGGATGTTCCAATGTTTACTTACACTCAACATTGCCACATTTTAACTTAGTCTTCCATCCTTCAAGAGTTTCCTTTCCTTCCATCCTCTATCTTTATTAGAAATACCAACATCTCATCTTTTCCCCATGTTCGATGCCTGGATGTCATCTTGGACTCCTCCCTGTCCTTCACCCTCCACAGTCAATCCCTCATTCAATCCTGCCACTTTCATCCCCACAGTATGGCTTGTATCAGACCCTTCATCTCCATTGATGCCACCAAAACTCTCATCCATTCTCTGATCATTTCCCACCTTGATTACTGCAACCTCCTCCTTACTAACCTGTCTCGCTCCTCTTCAGCCCATACTCAATGCTACAGCCAGACTACATCTGCTTCCCCTCTCTGTCAAACACTGCACTGGCTCCCCCTCTGCTGCAGAATCCTCTTCAAGCGCCTCACGTTCCCCTTCAAAGCCCTCTCTAACTCCACTGCTTCTTAAATCTCCAATCTGCTCTCCATTCATAACCCTTCTCATCCTCTATGGTTAGCCAACGACCGCCACCTCACCTCCCATCTGGAGGTGAGGTTTCAAGATTTCTCTTGTGCTGCCCTCCTTCTTTGGAATGATCTTCCTTGTTCTATAAGGCTATCCTCTAGCCTGCAAAGCAATCCCTTAAAATCCACCTGTACAGGAAAACCTGCCTTTCCTCTGTCTAACCTCTCCCCTGCCCTTCTATACCCGCCTCTTCATGATCATTTTCACTTATTGAAGTATACCTCACCCTCATTCTTCCTCCATTCCTCTTACTACCCGCTCTTGTTCATCTCTACCTTCAGATTTTAGTCCGCTCACCCTGACTCCCCACTTTGTGTTTCCTGTTACTGTGCCCCTTCCCTTTAGATTGTAATCTTTCATGAGCAGGGTGCTCTAATCCTTGTGTCCTCCTCCTGTTACCTTTGCCATCATCACCCCAGACTCATTTTGGCACCTCTACACTAGGTTCCTGCCCTCAGTCTCCCTTTCTCCCTTGCCTTTGCATCTCTATCACTGCCTCTGATACTGTTAGTTGTGCCCACACTCCTGGAAAAAGGTTCAGCTTGCTTTAGTTCACTCCCCACCTCTCCTCTTTCCCATTCCTAGCTTTTAAGTGTTCTGGAATTCACTTGTAACACTTTGCACGATGCACCTGTTCTCAGCTGAGTAGAATTTTTAATTGCACTTTGTTTTTTTACTGCCCTATATATTGTGTTCTTTTTTTTTTTTTTCTTTGTCCTATGCTCTGTATGGAGCTACTGACCCTTTTTGGCACCATATAAGATCCCCTAATTAATTGAAAATTGAAATGTTGATATAATTGTGAGACTGGCTTCATTGATCATTTGGGCTGACAACAAATCATGGAACGTGATTTTATTTAAGCAACTTAACAGTGCAGGAACCAGAACAGCAACCACAGGTGGTATAAGCTTTACAAATAGGTAACTAGGTAAATAGTCCAGCAAATGGCAGAATAATGTTCTAATAAGGTAGCAGGATGGCAGAGATTCGGGCAATAATAAAACTCCACAATTGTAGATGGTGAGATTACACACACCAGAGTATGAACTCCTCAATCTGTCTCACAAAACACACTCACCCCTGATTATCTGCCTATTTATCCCCATTCTAACATGCAGGATATTTCTGCCTCCAGACCCCCCTCTTTAATCAAGGATGGTGCCGCTGATCCTAGAATTAAAAACCAGGATGATGGGGTGGCTGAGTGATGAATTTGAAAGCATGCTTCACAACACAGACTATGTACTGATATCTGACCTCTGGAGCACAGCATGGTAACACATTGCACATACAAATTTACTTAAATCACTGGCAGTTATTGGTGTGATAATATTGCAGGATGTTGCCACATAGCTTAGTTGTATAGTAGGGAGACAATTTCCTATATCTTACACAATGGTTAAAAGAAGCCCCTGGTGACAGTTGCTTGCTTGAACAATGGGTGGTTCTCATACGTATTCAAAATCGTATGTTGAACTGGTCGTCTAATCTAATTATCCTGCCCGATTTCCCCACTCTCAGTGACACAAGGTTTTAACATGTGGAGTATTCAATCGCCATTTTGAGACCTATCACCCATTTGGCATAATTTTAAACATTCTCTTTAAAAAAAAAAAAAAAAGTACATAAATTCTTTTGATAACAGATTTTCATGGCATATAGCACATGGTACCAACTAATGATATGTACATGTAGGTTAAGGTTCATGACAGGGCTTTTTAATATTGTGTTTAGTCCTTGCTTTCATCACAATACTGAATGCAAATATAAATTTCAACATGATAGGTGAACGGAACCAAAGGTAGTAATCTCCTGTTTCATTTATTGTTATCCTTCATAATATAAAATTAAAGATACACTGAATTTGTATAAAAAACTGTATAGTGTACCATAGCGCAGTGGCAGCAAAGCTACAGATCCCGAGTGTACAGATCATTCAGTGGTTCCATATAAGAACTTTATAAGATTAATATCAGATCTTTATATAAGTGAGAATTGCAACACAGACATTTCTAATACAATTATTGACACTCTATGAACACAATCTTTATTTTATATTGCTGTTTTTAATTAAAATTAATTTACAAATTAATGCATATTAATAAACATTAAGGGGTAAATGTATTAATGTCCGGATTCTTCAACTCCGGCGTGTTCAGCGTCTTCGGCGATTAAATTTAAAGCAGCGCTGCATTGTAAAGGCAAACCCCTAAGTCTTAACTTCCATAACAAATACAGGACAAATTTTGGTTTTATGTGCACCCCTGTATAAACCCATTCTGTCCTTTGTGGATTATGAGTCTTGTATGTCCTATTGCAATTACTTCATGCTACATGCCTGCAGTTGCTGTTGAAAACATGCTTTCTGAGTCTGAACTTACTTTGTAATGCTAAACTGTAACTTAAAACACAGTTAAGTCCACTTTTTGTAGAATATCCTTTTGCTAAATTGCAAACTTCCAGGGTAGTGATGCCTCATTGGCCCGTGTCTATGGGGCTTTTCCACAAATATGGGTCTGATAGTGGAACGATCCACCAAGCATGATGGTCCGGCTTGAGACCCACTAATGATTGTAGAGAAATGGACAGTGTGCAGTGGTGGATTAAAAATATCATTGGCCTGTCAGTGGGTTTCAAGGCAAGGGATCCCACTAAAACAGTCGTCTTATCAAGTTTCTTGAAATTTATCTCTTTCATCAAGTGCACTTCATAACTTGACAAAGTCAGATTTGCAAGAGTGAGTTTTAAAAGGAACATATGGGCTCAGCGCTTCTGTCCAAGTCTGATGTATGCATGTTGATGATAATTTGATTATTAATTGAAAGGGCACCACAAGGCTTCTGCTGTGCTGTTCATAGGAGGTTAAAATACATAACAAAATTACAAGATTATGTAAACGCGTACAGATAAAATAAAAAAAATGAGTACAGTTTAGTAGAATAATAAATGCATAGATGCATTTAACAGAACAAATTACATTGGTTTCTGCATGCCATTCAGCTTAAGACCAGGCAGGGACAGATTGGGCATGAGATATAGGGTACAGACATGAGAGGCCTGATTCATTAAGGAACTTAAATTAAGAAATTTCTTATTTCAGTCTCCCGGACAAAACCATGTTACAATGCAAGGGGTGCAAATTAGTATTCTGTTTTGCACATAAGTTAAATACTGACTGTTTTTTCATGTAGCACACAAATACTTGATAGCTTATTTGTACACTAAAATTTAAAGTTGATATTTGTGTGCTACATGAAAAAACAGTCAGTATTTAGCTTATGTGCAAAACAGAATACTAATTTTCACCCCTTGCATTGTAATTTTGTCCAGGAGACTGAAATAAGAAATTTCTTAATTTACGTTCCTTAATGAATCAGGCCCAAGATTTTGAGTAAAAAAGCTTTTATTCTAAAGGGAGGAGCTAATGAGACAAAAAGGACAAAATAGGAACAATATACATAGTGGGGTTCACTATGGTGTAGAGGTCTGCAAGATACTGAGGCCATGATGTATGTTGCCCTTCTGCTCCACGGGAGGTTTCTGTCCTCCCTGAACTCGCCTTAGGACACCTCCGTTACGGTTAGACAGGTGTACCGCCCCAGTCAAACTCTCCACCTGCCACTGTCCTCGGAGCAGATTGTATAGGTTCCTGTAGAGTCTAGATGGTGCTGAGGCCTATTTGGGCAATGTCCAGGATGGTACAGAGGCCATGATGGTGTCTGGGTTTTAAAAGGCAAAACAAAAACACAATTGCACAGATGTGAAGGAAATGTTACAATGAGATGAGGTTCAGATTAGGAGAGGATGTGTAGCAGCAGTTGATATACATGTCTGGGGAGTAAAACTGGTTAGCTGTTGTGGTGTTTAACAGTGCATTTCAAATCGGTGTAGGAATCCCAACACGTTATCCCTTTACAATGTTAATAGAATTGTATAAATTGTGTCTATAAAGTTGTTGACTTGTGAAAGGATTGTGCATCTTTATTTATAAACCTTATAATTTTACATTGGCTATGAGACAACAACCTATGTGTATACGTCTAAACAATGCAGTTTTCTCTTACTTTAGAGGCCAACTTGATTCACTGTTGAAATCGTATAATTGTTATTTTAAGGATCAAAAGAACCTACAGATAGCATATTACCAAGTAAGTAATCCTATTTTTATATACATTAATTTATTGTAGCTTAATTCACAGTCACAAACTCACTTATTTACTGAAATATTTGGGTATAACACAGGTCATTTCAACCTGGTTCTCTGTTGTACTAGTATTATATGATCTCTGCAGGGAGCTCTCCAAAGCTTTCCCTCCTCTTGCTTGCACTTTTCAACCCTAAAATCAAAAACGGAGGACGATGTGTAGAGAGAACCAGTTTCTTAACATTGAATTTTATTTACAATGTATCACTTGTAACCTTTAAAGATATGTTCGATAATACATTGTTTGTGAGTAAAGTTCTATATTTAAAACCAGTTTTCCCTTCCCTTCTTCGCATAAGCTATGAAAAAGAACACAATGTCTATTTCTTGTGCTGTTCCACCCATAGCAGGAGATTCTTTTGATAGAAATTTGCTGGTAGCTCTTCAAAAGAGCTGTGCTGCAATTAAAAGCTAAAAAAATAAAAATCCATCAGAATCTGCAATCATTACGAAGTAAAATCAACAACCATTGTAATTGCTGTTTTTATACATGCTTTACACAAATCTCCGGTCATACTGTTTGCAGGATGACAATGGACAGATTGTTTTATCTGGATTTAGTGAGATATTCTGGGGAGTTCAGCGACCTATTCGGTTCAAAATTCAAGATGAAAAAAGTATTTCCTCAGAATCTATCCAACTTCCAGAGGTCATTGGATCAAGTATAGCAAAAAGGTATTGCTTCATTAATAAAATTTCACGCATGTGCTGCCAGGTGAAAGCACATTTCTGCTATTTGATATGTCTGGTTTCTTGTTGCCTGGTATCATTGTTGTGAAAGGAAATCTACACGTAGCAATGTGGTCTTGATTAAATTCTTTCAGATGCATCATTTGTGAAAATGTAATGTAGGAGAGCATATTTACAGCAACTCAAATATATGAATTAAAAAAAAAGTATTGATTTATGAAAAATTACATCAACATGCCTTTATGAATCAATGGTTAAAAATGGGGATTAGGATTTGCGAGCAGCTATTGAGACATGAATCCTCACTCTCTCTCTGCTAAAAATTCTTCCAAACACTTAACTATAACAATGTCAATCCTTCTGTTTGTGATTTTTAGCAATTTAATTCACTAGCAATTCAGTTTCCCCCAAATACTCAATTTAATCATAAGTCCCAGCATCATCACCTGAATAAGAAATCGGTGGCCATGAAATGAACAAGCTGCAATGAAATTTAGCACCATGCAAGAAGATGTTCTCACAATTTGATCATTTATTACATGCAATGAAGTGAAAGAGCTGGAAGACGTTCAACATTGACACCCGTAGTGGCACTGGAATGGCAAACGCAAAGGGAGACGCTGATAAGCTGTAATGCAGTATAGTGCCGACACTGTATTAGGATGCACGCAACAACCATGGAATGAAGACCGGTCAGACACTTATCTGCTTAAGACCATGGTATTTATCAGATGTAGAAAACTGGACACAGAAGCTACAGGAAAGGAGTAAACTTATTAGTACAGCACTAGAAGTAGAACTGAATACAGCTGATGAAGGATCCGAGCACAGCAATAGCTCTACGCTAGATAGCAGCAAGTGGAATTAGAAACAGCCAATACAAGAATGGGACACAGCACTTGTTAAATATGTATGGGTTTCAGCCTTGGGTAGTACAGTGTCACAGCTGCGTGTAGTATCAAGATGTCCTTGTTCACACAGACTACAAGCAAATGGATAGATCATAGTCAAACAATGCATGGTCAGAATAGCAGGCAGCTAGCCGCTGTATTCAGTACAGTACAGGAAAAGGATACATATATCAGGATTGCTGTACACTGATCTGAGGTCAGGGGATCCTTGCACTGACTATATCAGTGTAACATGTTTCTTTAAATCCAAATCTACTGCCAATCTGAAAAAGTCTGTGAGTGAGCAAGTCTCATGTATTGGACTCCCTTTATAGTAAATGTTATTCTAGACCTCTAAGCTTTAGATGACACCAAGAGCAAAATGCATGAAGCCGAGATATGTTTGTTTGTTTTTTGTTCCCCCCCCCCTCCTTCGGCGTTTGAATACGTTGATGTATAAAAGGTGCAAGTTGACGGTAAATCGCCAGTGATGTAACCAAAATCGACATGCTGCAAGCTTGACGTCCCTACTTTTGTCCATTCTAAGAATACAAATCGCTGTGTGTGTGCTGCTATTTTGCAAACTCGCCCGAGATCACTGTCAAAATCTCCAGAATCAACATAATGTTTGGATAGGAGTGATTAGCAAACACATCAGCTTTCCAATTATGATTCCTTATTTAGAGGGACAAAAATATTATTTTATGGGGGCCAAAGTATTTTGTGAATAATTAGTGAGCCAAATTTCATTAATGATTATATGTAAGGGAAATGTTTTTTTTTTTTATTTTATTATATTATTGTGGCATACTATTTCATTACCAGGGAGACATTAAAAAAAAAAAATCTGATGTGGCAAAACTTAATATTTCCAGATGGAGACACCATTTAAAGTACATACTTGTGCCCATATGCATGCTGCCACTTGTAGCGCCACAAGTATATTTTTCCTCCTGTTATGTTAGCATTGACCAGCAGTGGAAAGCTGATGTGTTTGCTAATCTCACCTATCCATAGCTTTGTGTTGATTCTAGCAAATTTCACAGCGAGTTTGCAGCAAGTTTGACTAAACCGCCGGAGGGATAGGTGTTTTAAAATTGACACAAATCGCCGGAGATTGGATTTGTAATCTCAAAATCGCAGGGTAATACATATGGCAACTTTGCGCATAATATCACCTGTGATCTGGAGTCATTTGCGGTGATTTGAAGTCGCTGAAAAAAAATAATCTTATTTATAGGTTACTTTGAAGGAGTAATGAGGTAGTTTGAGCGTTTTATTTTATTCATTAATGTTTTAACCAAATTTTGAAAGCAGTTGGCGCTAGATTTACTAAAGCGTGATAAACGTTTTTGGCCGTTTTCATATCTGTTTTAAAACGGACGGATTTACACGTCAAACCACCATTAAAATGGCCAGAATGAACATTTTTTTTTTTAAATTTACAGTTTGCCATCCTGATTTTAGCAATGACGACCATGCAAACAGGCAAATTTACTAAGCTGGAATTTGCACAACTGCTGCAAAACCGACATCCAAATGGCCAAAACAAAAGAGGTGGTTGTGAGAGGTGAGAGAGCTCAAACAGCATGCAGTTTGAGCAATCTGGCCATTCAGAACATAAATAATGATGGAATATAACAATGAAAAATAAAAAAAAATAATTATAAGTTTATTTTGCCCCTTAATCAATAAATAATGATTACCTCCATAATTTATGCCAATGGTGCTTCCTCTTATGCTCTGAATGGCCAGATAGCAAATTAGAAGCAGGTATAGAAAAACCTGTATTTTTCATGAAGGTTTTGACCCAACCGTCGGTGGTTTAGCTGGTTTCAATCTGCCACACATCGCCAGGCATTTTTCTTTGCAGCCTGAAACCTCAGTATAGTAAATACAGCGGTTTGGAGCACTAATCCGCCGGCAAAACACGATTCCTATTAAATGTTACCCGTTGGGGTGTGAGTGAGATTATGCATTACTAACCATAAAGACTAATGTACATATTTTTTTTTTTTCCTCTAAACTACATAAAACCTTAAAATATTACATATACTTCTCAATATTACAGCTGTAAACCTACGGTTTATTGCTTTGCTTTCAGTTTGCGTTTTAAACATTGAGTAATATATTTTTTTATTCCAGTGGGATGATGCGCTGGAGAGAATTTGATGACCTTTATCACATTGCAGAAATAGAGGAGCCATAATGAATTCAGATGATGAATCCAACACCACAAATGGTAACGGTGTGACAAAATTTAAATATTGGAAGGAAAACACATGACATTTATGGCAACAAAAAGTGTTGCAAAAATACATAATCTGCCAACCTTGGTAATAAAACGATTTCTTAATTGTGGATTATAATCATTCCATATTTTTGCTTTAAAGAATGTCATTATTTTGGTGATGGCTTTCCTTTAACCTTGATAGTCACTTCAGATATTCAACAGAATATTGTGTGCATAAACTGCAGATTTCAGAAAATACATAAAAAGTATTTGCACAATGTCTTCTTTATTTGATATTTTGAAGAACTTAATGTGCTTAAATGTGGATATGATCAGGTTTAAAATGATACTTAAAGTATCTAGTTTCTTTTTCTTTTCATTAAGGGTAGATTTATCAAACTATAATACAAAAATATTGTAACTGAATGGACCTGTACACACACATTTTCTGACAAGCACTCTTTTTTGCTTTTCTATGCAATATTTTTCAATATAAGCTAAAGTCTTGATGATCAGTAAAGTATAATGAACGTCTATAGGAGCGCTTATCAGGGCCATCTTTTCCATTGGGCACAATGGGCAGGTGCCCGGGGGCCCCACGGGCAAGGGGGCCCACATAGGCAGGGCTCTTAATTAGAATAAATAATCCTGCAAAAGAAAACACCTGCAAAAAAACCTTCAAGGGTCACTGAGCAAGTACATCTATCTATCTCTATCTCTATATATCTATATCTGTATCTCTATACATCTCTCTCTCTCTCTCCTCTCTCTCTCTCTCTCTCTCATCTCTCTCTCTCTCTCTCTCTCTCCTCTCTCTCTCTCTCTCTCTCTCTCTCTCTCTCTCTCTCTCTCTCTCTCTCTCTCTCTCTCTCTCTCTCTCTCTCTCTCTTTATTATATATATATATATATATATATATATTCTATATATGTAGGGGCCTCGGTGCACTGCCTTGCCCGGGGGCCCATAATGTTAAGATGGCCCTGGCACTTATTGGGGCTTATTTAGAGTTAATTTCCTTTTGAACGTAATTTTGAATTTGGTTTACTCTGAACATGACTACAGCCCCATTATTAAAAGGATTTGCACACTTATGCAAGCAGAGTATTGTAGGTTTTTGTTTTGGGTTTTTTTCACTTTTTTTCCCTAGAACTGTTCTATTTGTTTTTCACTTGTATTTTATTTCAAGGTCACATTAAAGTTAGAAACAGAACATAATTGTATCTTGATTTCAGGCCTTATATGAGAAACACCTGCAATTTCAAAAATGGTGTGCAAACTTTTTATATTCATTGTATAGTATATATTTTAATAATTTTGTGTGTATTATAATTCGGTATTTAATAAATAGTAACTTTTCACTGCTTTTTGACTTTTGATATATTTTAGTGGTTTTACCTCATTGATTAAATTTGCTGTGGCTTTCTTGTTTCTTAATGTTTTAGACTATCTAACATATGAATATGATACTAGTACCCTCAAGCCTAGACTCAGTGATCATGCACCTGATTCACCATCTTTATATCGAACGATGAGTGATGCCGCTTTAGTGAAAAAAAGAATTCGTCCGAACACACCAGACAGAGCTCAACTACAGCAGCATCGATTTTCTATCAATGGACATTTCTACAACTACAAAGTAATTACAGCTAAACTTCTCAGTGGAAACTAAATATAACTAAATTTTTAGTTAAATTTTCAATTAACAACAAATTGAATGTCTGAGTGTTCCACATAGAGGTGTGTCTGACACCACCATCTTTCCAATGCATCGCCTCATGTAGATTTTCCGACTAAAACGCAGATATAATTTTTTTGGGCCTAATGTTATAATCCTTATATACTGTAATGATAAAGTAACTTCATTTGAAAGACTAGTGCTTATGTAATGTTTATTATTGGGTTATTTCTGATGATGAGAAAAGATAGGAAAATAGCAAAAACAGTGTAAAACTTTCACATGAGTGTCTGCTAAAATACGCTGTGCTGCTGTGAGCGTTTTCATGATCTGATGGTTACGTGTTATTCTACCTCCTCCCACATCAAAACTAGGGACTTGGGTGAATAGGAGATTAAGACTAATTACAAATATGTTCCCTAATGCTGTTAAAAGCAGCTTTAAAAAAAAAAAAAAAAAAAGGGAATCCTTAGATAAACATGACTGTATTGCAAGAGATATATATTTACTAATTTCTGCATTCTTATTTCCAGACATCAATTTTCACACCAGCTTTTGGCTCAGAGACAAAAGTTATGATTAATAGCAATATGACAACGAAAGAAGTAATTGAGCAGTTATTACATAAGTTTAAGGTTAGTGTATGTTTACAGTCCCTCTTTTGATTCTACAAATGGAGTTGACATGCAATGAAGTGGACGAGCTGGGAGATTTTTTGTTTTGTTTTGTTTTTTTTAAGTTATGTCAAGTACAGGCAAATACATATTATAGACGTTTATACTGTTTATCTCTCTAGGCCAGTAATGGGCAACTGATGGACATTAGGGGCCATATTTCTGGCCTTCTAACCTACAAAAGGGCAACGCATTACCCTCAATATCCGTAACAAGTTAAAACAATAGATTTAAGCAAAGAAATACACTTGTGTAATAACTTAGCAGACATTTAAAACAAGTGTTACAAACTATACCAAACAAATCTGACAACAAAGCAGGAAGAAGCTGAGCCTGCACTTCAAGGCTCGGAGGGCCGCATAAGCCTTAAGTCGTCCTGTTGCCCATCATAAGCTATACAGGGCCGCTTAAGCGTTACTCTGTGCCCCAGACAAATTATCAACCTACCGCTTCCCTGCCCCCCCCCCCAATACCCACACCCTCACACACTTTACATTTGTAAAATAAAAACAATTACTTAGCTTCTACTGGCTGACAGGTAAGGCTGCTGTCCACATTCAATGATGTCTGATGCAGAACGCTCTCCTGGGGTGGGGGG